>NC_037292.2:8494293-8797303 GCF_000002775.5 Populus trichocarpa | reverse complement strand
TTTTTTTAATGTTGGCTTGGTTGAACCGGTTCGGTTCAATCGGTTTCAGACTTTGAAAATCGAAACCGAACCGAACCGAATTTTTTTTGTGATTTTTCAATCGGTTAATTCGGTTTTTTTTTCGGTTCGGTTTTTTTGGTTGTTTTTTTTCCGGTTTAATCGGTTATTCGGTTTTTTTGCTCACCCTAGTAGCGCCACAGTTCGTAATGGCAAGGGTTCCATCCTCGTGGTGGACGCATGTCAACTATTGATTGGATGGATTTTTGTTTAAATTTAATCAATGATCATGAATTAAACAAATAGTTAAAAAATGATAGATATCTTACATTCAATTGAGAGGCCGTTTGTTTACGCGGTGAAGGTTGCGTTTAAAGCAGAACGTAGGAGCCAAACGTTTGGTAAATAAAAAACCACTAATTA
This sequence comes from Populus trichocarpa, assembly GCF_000002775.5. NCBI lineage: Eukaryota > Viridiplantae > Streptophyta > Magnoliopsida > Malpighiales > Salicaceae > Populus > Populus trichocarpa. The sequence goes on along the minus strand of NC_037292.2, from coordinate 8,796,883 downwards.
CTGTTCATGGGCCCCATTATTTTCTACGTTTGCAACGCAGGATTGGAAGAAGTAGCAAAAGGCTGCTTTCACATGCGTCCCGCTTGTTTCCGTAAATAATTAAGTTTTCATTCTTTGCGGGCTCTACATAGTAAGAAATTAAAACTAACAGAAAATGCATGGGGTGCCCGACCGGATAAAATAATTTATGCCAATGCCAAGCCATCACTAGCTTTCTTCTTATAAATGATGATTATGGCCATGTTTGGATTATGGTTAAATTATAATTATTTTGCTATTTTTAAAAATAAAAATTAAATTAAATTATTATATATTAATATCAAAAATAAATTTTATAAAATAAAAAAATATTATTTTAATATATTTTAAAACATAACTACCAACCTATCCGACCCAGTACAATAAAATAAAATAAAATATTTTTTTTAATTGTGTTTTATTTAAAAAATTAGTGTTTAACATTAATTAATTATTGTAGTACTTGTCGAATGTATTTTATACATAAAGGAATTGTAAATAATTTAATGGAACAATAATAAATATTTTATATAAAATATTATTTCTTTCATGATGTAATAGCAGTAGTTAAATCTCAATATTTAAATTAAAAACCATCAATATTAATATATATTTTTTTAAAATTATTTTATAACCTCAATTTCAAAAGCATTCTTAACCAAACACATTAAACTATTTTTTGTTCAATCTCAATTTCAACCACAGTTTTAACCAAACACTTATTTTTTCAAACTAACCTCAACTAAAAATACTTTTTATAAAATAATTTTTTTAAATCACAACCACAATAATTACTTCAATACCAAACATATTCTGAAGCAGATTATGATAGTACAAGATTGAGCAACATTGCTTTTGTGATCTCAATTAATAATAATAAAAAAAAACAAATACAAGAAAAGAGAAATATAGCAGCACAAAACATACAAGGATGCCAACGGCACAATCTAGATCACATCTTTTATTCTTCTTCTTTTTGAGCTGAAATCCTGATCTCTTCTACCGCACATATAACACACAAACATTCAGAGCATGCATGGCTCATTCAGCGTTTCATGCCTTGTTCAACGGGCGGTGCTGCTGCGATCATGGTCACTCCACCATTTTGTCTCTCCACATTCTCTTGCCAACCTACGAAAGAAAAAACCAACTGATATAGATCCACAGAGCACAGCCCAGAAGGGATATAGCATCACTTATGCAATTAATCATTGAAGAGGCAAGGGAATGAGCACCCGAGGAGCTTACCCATTGTCATATCAAATCCACGATGTTTGAGCTCTCTGTACTCCTGACACAGGGCACAAGCATCACAGCAGAAATGAACCAAGCAATCATTACAAGGTCTGTCCTCGAACATCAGCTGCTTCCTCATTTTATTTCGATATACACACGAGTATATGCAAGGACAACCAGTGAACCATAAAAGTACGCCATAAATTGCTCCGCTTACAGCACAGGCTGCAACAAAAATCAAATCACAACCGCACATCTAATAAATATCTTTCCAACACCATCATAAATGTGGTTTGCGCTAAAAAATTTGCGCATAATAAATGGTCATCTCCAGGACAAACAAACGAACTAGTATTGTACTCACATGTTGTTCCTTTGTCTACAATCTCAGCGATCCGTCCAAAAGTGATGCACGGGCACCAACATGTGATGCAACCTGCAACCAATTGATATATAGCAGAAAATGTTAAGCACCTAATTAGTAAGGTTTCGTTTGCTATTATTTTTATAAATTGTTTTTCTCAATCATAAGAAATCATAAATAAATTTAGTGTAATTGCATCTTTCACTTCAATTATGTTTAACATTCGTTGATTTTTATAAAAACAAGTTAAAAGATATATTAGCTTCTACTCAAAGAAAAAAAAGATTTGATTCTAATGTAAATAGAAATCCAGCATTTGCTATAAAATTAATGTTACTGATAATTGAAATCCAAATCATCTGAAAGAACTTACAATTAGGGATGTCAGAGAAGCAGTCACAAAGACCGGAGGACCAACGACCGGGCTGCTGCTGTTGATGCTGAATGGGGTGAGAATGAATCTCATTGTGATGCTGGTTTGTGAAGTGTCCTACTGGATGGCCGGTCACCGGTACTGGTGGCAAGGGAGGTGATGGCTTTTGGTTCATCTCATGAGCGGTGTCTTGCTTTGATGGATACATGCTGATGACAAATAGTACGTAGACCGTGGAAAGAATGTATTGAAGCAGCAACAATGTCGTCGACTAGCTAAGAAAGTGATGAAAGGAGTAGAATCGAAGTGTTTTTGCTGAATTTGTGCACTATCAGTTAGCAGAGGAATTCGCATATATATATGAACCATAATACGAGTGAAGATAAGGGGAGGTTTAGACAGTTGTATTTTTCAAGTAGTGATCAGCCGCCATGACCACGTGAATTCGTCGCCATTTTTTTACGTGTATTTGAACGCAGAGAGAGCCGGTCAAGCGGGGTCAGAATGAAGGCAACTTGACATTGAGAATTTGAGAGTAGAGGTCCTAGAGGATGATATTAAACACTTGAGATAGTAGCACGCGTGAACTTTTCACCGGTAACTCAAAACGAGGTCTAAACTGGTGCCCTGTCTGATCTGCAATAATTAAATACGAGTTGAAATGTTAGCTTCCATGGAGTTTCCTGTCTAAACTGGTGCCCTGTCTGATATGCAATAATTGAAGGAGTAGAATCGAAGTGTTTTTGCTGAATTTGTGCACTATTAGTTAGCAGAGGAATGCGCATATATATATGAACCATCATACGAGTGAAGATAAGAGGAGGTTTAGACAGTTGTATTTTTCAAGTAGTGATCAGCCGCCATGACCACGTGAATTCGTCGCCATTTTTTTACGTGTATTTGAACGCAGAGAGAGCCGGTCAAGCGGGGTCAGAATGAAGGCAACTTGACATTGAGAATTTGAGAGTAGAGGTCCTAGAGGATGATATTAAACACTTGAGATAGTAACACGCGTGAACTTTTCACCGGTAACTCAAAACGAGGTCTAAACTGGTGCCCTGTCTGATCTGCAATAATTAAACACGAGTTGAAATGTCAGCTTCCATGGAGTTTCCTGGCTAGTGTCCTTCGAGTTTCATAAACAATAAACTAATGTGTTTGCAATGCCGGTGACGTTGTAAGAAGATAAACTTAATAAAATAACACGTCACCTTCTAAATAATTGATTAGACATGAAAAGAGTTACCACATGTCACTGAAGGACAACTTTGATAATAAACTATAATTCATGAGTTTTTATGTAATTAACCCTAAAAACTATTATCTGATCCGTTTTTCCAGATTTCTCATAAGATTTTTAAGAAATTATACCGCGAACCATCATAAAAAAACCAAAATATATAGAAGTGTTCAAAGTTGTAGACGTTCCACAATTAAATGGTTTTGAAAGAATATTTTTTCTATAGTTTATGAAACTATATATTATGATAATCTGTTACAGCAGTGAATAAAATTATAAATCTTCATCAGAACACTGTTTCCCAGAAAACCGAGGGTGTGGTCAAAATTGCCTCCAAAATTAACACGCATGGCCCCTACTTGCACACCAGGCATCTATGGTTGACGTAAGGCTTCACCTAGTTATTGACGGAGAGAACATATTTTTCTGGGAACCCAGTGATAGAAAGTTATTACTTTCTTTTCTTGATTCGAAAATGTAGGATATTCTTCTTCTTCTTTATTTGCAAAGACAATACTATAAATCACTTTCTATTTCTTGTTTCTGTAAGAATAGCAATTAATGATTCTTTGTTTGTGTTATATTTGTTGTGCGTTATAGATAATAATGCATTTTCAAGTTTGAAGGTTTAAGACTATTTGAAAATAACATTATTTTTCTATTCATGCTTGATTAAAAATTGGAATAAAAATATCATATTGTTAATTTTTTATATTAATTAGATCGAGGCTTGTTCAATTAATTTCCAAAAAATATCACTCGTCTAGTTTGGTAGAAACCAGAGCTCTATGGAGGTGCATCCGCCTATTATATAGGTAGTTATTAAATATTCTTATTTATTAAAGTTTATATTTAAAATCATATTAAATATAATAAGATTATCCCACACAAGAAGTGTAGCTACCAGTTACTAAAGTAATATATAAGGACATTAGTAATTTGCTTGAAAATTGAAATGAAAAATGACCTTGACTCTCTTAATGTTCGAACATGGTGACTGACGAAGCTGTTCTTTACTTTACATTCATTACCTTTATAGTTTATAATATTTTATAACTAAAAATAATAATAAATATTATCTGTTTACTATTATAATTGATTTAATATTTGAAATGCCTTCACCACTATTATCCATCTTAAATATGAATAAAACACCAAAAACTTAAATATGAATCCATTAATAAGAAGGGATAAAACAAGATCGACTAAAATTAACTGAATTTGAGCCTAGTTTATATATATCAATCTGATTTTAAAATTGCTAGCTTCCAATCAAGTATTTTAATCTGTAACCCCTGTCAAAAGAAAAATCTGGGTACTTTACACTGTCCTAAATGGAGGCCAGATCTTTAAGAGATTTAGTCTCGGCCCGTTCAACATCCATATTTGAATTGAATCTAACAGCTTCAACTCTAATAGGGTGAACCTAATACTCCGCCTCTACTATTACAAGGAAAAGCCTAGCGCGTACGAGTGGGTCTTTAACCTCAAGTCCACACACTGAGATTGATTTTATTTTTTAGATATTTTTTAAAAGAGTGAACGATGAAAACAAAAATTGTCCGTGAACTCATATTCTGGCCATTTACTAGCTGCTAGAAAATTAAAGAGTGTTTTTTTTTTTTTGTTTAAAAACCTATTTTATAAGTTATTTCAATCAAAAAAACACCTCATTAACATCTTTGGAGCACCCATAAACCGATTTATCAACTAAAAATACCAAAAAAAAAGTTAAAAAAAAAACATGAAATCAAACTGGGTTAGATTTATCGTCCTTAGTTTAGATTTCTTTTTTCATGCAACATTGAGGTTGTAAACAACACAATCAAGCCCTACATATCTTATGGAACACATGGACAAAAAAACATCTATTTTGGTGGTCGGAAATGGCTTGAACGACGACATTCTCTTTCATCGCTGAATATAGCGACCTCTTTCTGTCTCTCTTTTTTCTAATCAGGAACTAAAAAATACTATAAATAAAATTTTGTACCAAAATTGATTTTTGTGGAATCTAAAGGGACCTAAATTGTATAATTTGTGTTATTTTTTAAGTTTGAGGATTTAAGTGTATTTACAAAAAATAATTTGGCACGTCTCCCATATTTGACGTCCTTTTAATTTTGGTCCATCTCCTTTCAATTCCACCCTTGCCTAAAATATCAGAAGCAATCTTTAATTAAGATTAAATCGCCTAAAATAAAACATCAAGTGCTAAAATGAATTATTGAAATATACACTGTATATCCACTATACGGGTGAGTGGATAATGTTTGTTCAACAATATTTAGCCGACTTGTTTTAATTTTCTAGTTAATATCATTTTAAGGCACCTTAGGTGTCAAAAGAAAGCAAGCTATCCAGAATATTAAAATGCTAGACAGCTAGGCTCAACGCGTTGGCGGCCATGTATATCTTCCAACAGGGAGGACGAGAAGGAGATGCGGGGAGAGAAGATGTCGAGGACGGATTCTTCAGTTTCGATAACAGATAGAAGAACAAACAAATATGCCGCCCAACAGGAACACCATCACTAGCGCCACAGTTCGTAATGGCAAGGTTTCCATCCTCCTGGTGGACGCATGTCAACTATTGATTGGATGGATTTTTGTTCAAATTTAATCAATGATCGATCAAGAATTAAACAAATGATTAAAAAATGATAGATATCTTACATTCGATTGAAGCAGACTATTATCGTACAAGATTGAGGAACATTGCTTTTGTGATCTCAATCAATAAAAATAAACAAATACAAGAAAAGAGAAATATAGCAGCACAAAACATACAAGGATGCCAACGGCACAATCTTGATCACATCTTTTATTCTTCTTCTTTTTGAACTGAAATCCTGATCTCTTCTACCGCACATATAACACACAAACATTCAGAGCATGCATGGCTCATTCAGCGTTTCATGCCTTGTTCAACGGGCGGTGCTGATGCGATGATGGTCACTCTACCATTTTGTCTCTCCACATTCTCTTGCCAACCTAAGAAAGAAAAAACCAACTGATATAGATCCACAAAGCACAGCCCAGAAGGGATATAGCATGATCACTTATGCAATTAATCATTGAAGAGGAAAGGGAATGAGCACCCGAGGAGCTTACCCATTGTCATATCAAATCCACGATGTTTGAGCTCTCTGTACTCCTGACACAGAGCACAAGCATCACAGCAGAAGTGAACCAAGCAATCATTACAAGGTCTGTCCTCTAACATCAGCTGCTTCCTCATTTTAGTTCGATATATACACGAGTATATGCAAGGACAACCAGTGAACCATAAAAGTACGCCATAAATTGCTCCGCTTACAGCACAGGCTGCAACAAAAATAAAATCACAACCGCACATCTAATTAATCTTAACTTTCCAACACCATCATAAGTGTGGTTTGTGCTAACAAATTTGCACATATATGGTCATCTCCAGAACAAAAAAACGAACTAGTATTGTACTCACGTGTTGTTCCTTTGTCTACAATCTCAGCGATCCGTCCAAAAGTGATGCACGGGCACCAACATGTGATGCAACCTGCAATCAATTGATAGCAGCAAATGTTAAGCAACTAATTAGTAAGGTTTCGTTTGCTATGATTTTTATAAATTGTTTTTTTCAATCATAAGAAATCATAAATAAATTTAGTGTAATTGCATGTTTTACTTCAATTATGTATGTTACAAAATTGAATCAAGATTTTGATTTCATCAAAAGTTAGAATTTTTTTATTTACAAGACCAATATGTTTGACCTTCTATTTTTTAAACTTTTACTATCTTGTTTTATAAAATATAGTGTCAAAAAAACATTCGGTGAATTTTATAAAAACAAGTTAAAAGATATATTAGCTTCTGCTCAAAGAAAAAAAAAATTGATTCTAATGTAAATAGAAATCCAGCATTTGCTATAAAATTAATGTTACTGATAATTGAAATCCAAATCATCTGAAAGAACTTACAATTAGGGATGTCAGAGAAGCAGTCACAAAGACCGGAGGACCAACGACCGGGCTGCGGCTGTTGATGCTGAATGGGATGAGAATGAATCTCATTGTGATGCTGATTTATGAAGGGTCCTACTGGATAGCCGGTCACCGGTGGTGGCAAGGGAGGTGATGGCTTTTGGTTCATCTCATGAGCGGTGTCTTGCTTTGATGGATACATGCTGATGACAAATAGTACGTAGACCGTGGAAAGAATGTATTGAAGCAGCAACAATGTCGTCGACTAGCTAAGAAAGTGATGAAAGGAGTAGAATCGAAGTGTTTTTGCTGAATTTGTGCACTATTAGTTAGCAGAGGAATGCGCATATATATATATGAAGCATAATACGAGTGTAGATAAGGGGAGGTTTAGACACTTGAATTTTTCAAGTAGTGATCAGCCGCCATGACCACGTCAATTCGTCGCCATTTTTTTACGTGTATTTGAACGCAGAGAGAGCCGGTCAAGCGGGGTCAGCATGAAGGCAACTTGACTTTGAGATTTGAGAGCGGAGGATGATATTAAACACTTGAGATAGTAACACGCGTGAACTTCTCACCGGTAACTCAAAACGAGGTCTAAACTGGTGCCCTATCTGATCTGCAATAATTAAACACGAGTTGAAATGTTAGCTTCCATGGAGATTCGTGGCTATGTCCTTAATTCGAGTTTCATAAACAATAAACTAATGTGTTTGCAATGCCGGTGACGTTGTAAGAAGATAAACTTAATAAAATAACACGTGCACCTTCTAAATAATTAATTAGACATGAAAAGAGTGACCACATGTCACTGAAGGACCACTTTGATAATAAACTATAATTCATGAGTTTTTATGTAATTAACCTAAATATTATTATCTGACCCCCTTTTTCCATATTTCTCATAAGATTTTTAAGAAATTATACCGCGAACCATCATAAAAAAACCAAAATATATAGAAGTGTTCAAAGTTCTAAACGTTCCACAATTAAATGGTTTTGAAAGAACATTTGTTCTTTAGTTTATGAAGCTATATATTATGATAATCTGTTACAGCAGTGAATAAAATTATAAATTTTTATCAGAACACTGTTTCCCGGAAAACCGAGGGTGTGGTCAAAATTGCCTCCAAAATTAACACGCCTGGCGCCCTACTTGCACACCAGGCATCTATGGTTGACGTCAGGCTTCACCTAGTTATTGAGGGAGAGAACATATTTTTTTGGGGAATGCTAAGGGAAGTCGCTCTTGGCAGCTGCCCTTACACTGACTTTGTGGATAAGCACTGCATATGTAAATTGAAAGTGAGATAAACTTGAAACTTGTTATTGTCGGCAATCATTTTTATTTTGTTGGGTCAGATGAAATTGATTACGTGCATGACACATTGATTCCGTTCACTTGGACAAACAAACGAACATTTTGATGACCAATATTAAATTTAAAAGATACCAAAACAAATTTCAATATATTATTTTTATGGTTGTTAACTTTAGAGCTTGTCGGATTAATCAAAATGCGTGCAAACTGGTTCAGAAACTCATATATATATATTATTCATGGAACCTTTCCATGTTAATAATTGGATCAAACCAAGAAGAACCAAACTAAACCTAACTGCTGATAAAGAGAGACCACAGCAGTACTAAGAAATTCATCTCCATTCCATCATGTTTTATAAACTTTGATGGCATGAAAATGCTTGGAAATTGCAACCTATGCAATCCTCTTTTTTCCCGGAAAAATACAGATGTAGAGCCGAGCACAAAAGGAAACACACCAGGCAACTAGCAAGCTAGATTTGCTACAGGCCAACAATTGATGGCTCCTGGCTTACATAAACCAGTAGTTCTGATCATTCACGTGATGATATGACATTATTAAATGAAAATATAATCTAGATAGATTATGTAAATAGTTTAAGGGATGTTTTTATAGATAAGAGGAACAATTCAACGTCCAAGGAATGATTGGGACTGATTACCACATTAAAATTATGATAACATGACATTCTATTATTGAATCACGTTTAAATTTTGTATGTGATTTTACCGGTAATTTTCCCTAAAAAAACTATAATGTTGCTAAGAAAACTATTTCGTGTTAAATGTATCGTCGAATCTTTTAAAATCATGTTTTGGATGCAGCTCATAATATAACAACTTTTATTATTTTTTCTATATTGTTTTATATTTTATGTTTTAATTCAGAATTTATGCTCATTTTCTTTAGGTTTCCAGATTTCTAGTTGTAGTAGAGAGCTAGAGTTTTCTGATTTATTTAAAAACAAACTATTATAAGACTTAATTTGAAAAATAAAATAGCGAATTTAGGTTCATCTGCGACCACTATAAATTTTAATTTTAAGAATGAAATTAGGAATTTAGGTTCTGATATGCAATCTGCAACCTTTTTCCATCATTAAATATTTAGTTTTTTTTTCTTGGGATTTTATGTTGTTACTGTCCCACGTAACTTCCGTCTGCAATCTGCATCAACTGTCCTAGCAGATCTGGAATTAGATACACCAAAACCATACCCAACAAGAAAACAAGAAGGAAAAAGGAATTTGCTGGCTCCAAAATTGAAATTTGCATTGAATGGGAAACACATCTCAACCAACCTCTGCCAACAAAGAGTGAGAGAATGCTTTGCTATCTGCACATTGAGCATTCACAACCAGCTGGTTTGTTTATTAGTTAACGCTCTTCCGGGCAACAATTAGAAAGGAGGAGGACAATCTAATAGCATAATTATATGCCAATATTACCATCGCAAGATAAAACAAGATCTGATAGTTATTAGATGCAATCCAGGTCACGGTTGGCTGTGTCAATTTCAAAACAATATTGCCCAAAACGATATTACTTCAGTGATTCTCTTTCAATAAAACAACAACGCTGAAATAACATCTTTTGAACAAAAATTAAAAAAAAAAAACATCTGTGGTTAATTGAGTTACTACCCGACTTGCCCAGATCCAGATCAGGCAACGAATCTTGATACCCACACAGACTCCACCCTAATCACCATTCTTTACCACAACAACACTAGTGGACTCTAATTAGTGCGGTTCACTTCTGTTTCTTACCCAGATTCATCATCACCAACCTGAGGAGCAGATGGATGACAAGTCAGTGCTTAAATATATATTGAAAATGGAAAGGAGTCAAAGGCCAAGGAAAAAAAGAGAGAAGAAAACTGAGCACCTAGTGCCCCTGCATTTCCATGAGCTTTGACATAAATAATAGGCCCTAACCAACTCCACCTCTGGTCTCAACAGACCAGAAAAACTTGGTTCAGAAAATGGAAGAATGTTAGCAAAATTTACAGTCCCAACAACATTTGGTCTTAAGACGGCCAGAGTTTTCATGAATCAATGTTATTGCTACGACTTTTCTCTTTTCCGGCTATTACGATCAAAGGTAGTCTATTGTTATTGTTTTCCGGCTATTGTTCCTAAAATTTATATTAAATATATATAAAAGAGTAAATTATGACTGAATATTATTTTTAGATTTTAATCAAACTTAATTAAAAACCACCCTTTAAAAATTTCAAATATTGTGAACAAATTGAAACTTCTACCTTTCTAAGTTCATTTTTTTTAAAAAAAAAAAAATTGAAATCCAGACTAACTTTTCATCGTTTCAGGGTGTACCTTTGTCATCCCAATTGTTGGAGTTAACAGTTTTGAATAATTTATTAGTATATTATAATTTTTCAATTATGGTAATTTGTCTGGCATCTAGATGGCTTCGCCATTGAACATAGCATCTGAGATGTTCAATTATTACCAAGGACAGAAACAAAGAAGAAAATGAAAGCGCCATCGTTTCGCAGACATCAACATTCTTTCTTCATTAGCTAGGGACAATTAGAATCTTTGACAATAATTGGTAGGGTGACCATTTTGCACACCACTGAATTAATGATCCTTTCCATTCCGGAAATCAAGGGTGGGCTGAAAAGTATGCAAGTAGGCCTACTAAGGGAGCATTGATGTAAGTCGTGGGCTCTGACTCTTGAAAGAATGGCCTGGAATCTGGAAAAGCATCTGTGATGTTAGGCCCACCAACAACCGCACCCACATGCACATTGGGGTTTGGATTTGGACTTAAGAAATAGCGCGACCCCTCTTTACACCTAATGCGAGCGGGGTGCGCCTGCACTGATGGCAGCGAGCTGCCCCTGTGGTGGATCCTCAGTGGATAACGTGGACCATATCCAACCATGTATGACATCCCCAGTGGATTATCTCCAAGAATGTAGTCTACCTGCCACAACCCACAAGCAAAGAATTATTCGTACAAGGTTTTTTCCTTGCTATTTTGCATCTCTTCTATGATTAAAGCCAGTTTGATAGACGGCCCGACTGTCCCATGAATTATCCTAAAGCAGACTGATGTAATCATGATGCCGATTGGAGAACGGGTCCTTTGTTTTTACTCTCTGGTTAACGGAGAACAAGATAAAATAGAAGTTACCTGACGTTTGGCCAATTGCTTGAGAAGGGCAGGGGAAGCTGTCGTCTCACCACATGGCACGACCTTATTGGCATGGCTTAGATAACTAGAATAAGCCAAAAGCAGGAAAGACAAAGACGTTACATGCTGCATGTTACTCCCTCCAGCCTTGAATATCAGCCCGCCTTTTTCAATCATGACAGATACATTTTGACAAGCAAACTATTAGCCGCGCATAATAAAGTTGAAAAAATATTCCAAACCCAGAACAGAGTTATTGCACAAAAACTTTGCTGAAAAAGCACAATAATTCTCTGACTGCTGCATATAAATGACAAACTTATTCACATGCTTCTCCTACATAACGGTATTTTTCACAGTAAAGACGATACTAAAATGTATTGCGATTTAGCTGTCAAATTAATGATCAGGGAAAAATTGTGATTATATAATATTTGCATACATTTATAAACATATTAAGGTAAAATACCTGGAGAATATTGAACTTGAGGATGAGAAATCCCAGGCAATATAGAACAAATAAAGTCATCTGCATTCTGCTTGAAAGACTCAAAATATTCTGCTCTTCCCATTAACACTTCCTGTTATAAATAAATTTAACAGAAAAAAAATTAATGCTGTAACTGTGTATGGTGTTGTCTGGTATATCAGGTTCAATGAATACTTGCTGCCTTACTTATCATGTTACGAGACCCCACAATTTTATTCATGAGCATAGATGATTTTTTCTTCTTTTTTTCTAAGTTTCTTCCTGACTCCCGGTTACTTAATATTCAAAGTTCAGCTATCAGAATTACTAAAACTTGGGAGACCGAAACTAGGAATCGCTCATCAAGGAATTGCCACGATCACTTTCAAGAAAGGTGGGGGTCGAAGATAGCGGGCTCATGAGAGCATGGGAAGGACGACAGACCCAGCCTTTTGGCACATGCATCCACAAAGGAACTTGCTATCTTAGTGATTCTGGGACCCCCGAAAAGCTCAGATCTTGAAAAACGAACACATAGACTTTCAGGGCATTTCACGTTGGCACCTTTGGACTGTGGTGACTTGGCTCTAATTTAAGGACACAACGACTCTCAACTCTCACCGACTTTAAAGACAGTTATACCCTTCTAATTAAAGCTCCTAATTCTATGGCTTTCTTTTTATTGTAGCTTTATGCTTTGAGGAATGCACGGATTATACTGAGGAAAAATCGGTGCCAGCGCACATGAAAACCAGAACCAAATTCTAATCTAATCATGTGCAATCATCAAAATTAATAAGTTTTATCATTTTTATTCATATTATTTTATATTCACTTCCCATATTTTCATATGCTCACCACGATCAAAAAATTAGCTAGCAGGGTCAGAATTATATTGATGACCAACAATAATAATATGATTCGAGTTTTTAGATTTCATTTCCCTTCGATCTAGGCTTTTATTTAAGCCAGTGTAGATATCTAGCATATCATTTTACGCTGTTTTTAGTTTATCTGGACTTATGGGTCCAACGATGCGCGGAATCCACACTACCAAAGATGTTCTTTGCTTATGCTTCATCACGTGATACCCGTACAATTTTTATTTTATAACTCTGTTCAGGATGAAAGAACGATCCCCGCGTAGCAAACAAAAACGCAAGACAAAAAAGACTCTGTTCAAAAAAAAATGAAGAACAATAAAACCTAGACAAGACAGAGGGTTTGATAAGCAAGCGGGCATTTTAAAAGCATCGATAGTCTCGTTAAATAAGATGATACTATATATTAGCAGCAACTACTGGTTAATATTAAGAGCTAGAAAAGTTAAATTTTTCGTAAGGGTTTTTTCTTACCTTGGAAATGAGGACGTTAATGCCAGCATGCTTGTTATCCCACCCGAACTCATTGATGGTATCTCCAGCATGTAATATTACCTCGTTTTTCACTACATACTCTCTGTATCTGCGCCGGCGCGAGGCCTTATGCAACCACACTGCTCCCCAGAGCAACTCGTCCTGCAATATTATATTCGAAATCTCACCATTATTATTAATCCTGGGCCGATATTTTATCTAGACATGCTGATCTAACGGATGGTTTTCAGTACGTGGTACGGCTGTTGCTTACCTGGTAACCATTCACATCACAGTAAAAAGGGCACACTGCAGAACGCAAGCTACCACTGTATGCACCACGATGTCTGTCAGCAAAGTCGAAGACCTACGAAGTGACCGTTTCACACATACACCCACAAAACGGTCAGTTTCTCGCTCTATTTCCAAAATGTGCATTCGTTTAAAATGACAACTGCTACCACACGTCTACACCAACCCGTGATTGGATAATTCCAAAACAAGTTTAGGGACGAATGTTTAAAATAACTGATCTAGTGCATTTTTCTCGAATAATAATATCAAAAGACTAACCTTTTGTTTTTTAATCAGCATAAAAGAATAAATCTCACTGTCCTCCAATGCAGTCAAACTCGATGTGAACAGTTGGGCATATATATATATATATATATAAGGAAAAAATAATTGATCTGACATGCGGTGGCACAAATCTAAGCTCACTCCACCTTTGTCCTTTTACGAGCATCATTTTTTTTATTTGGTACAACTTCAAAGTTCATGCTTCATGCCACTAATCATTGAAACATATTCACACAAGGTACATATACTATCAACAAACAGCCCAGTTCAAGATAATTCTTAGTCGCATTAATATGCCTTTATTAATCTTTATGGTCCACCCCACTCAAATTTCCAAGGAAACCCAGTGTGTTCCAAAAGAAAGACACTACTCTTGCTGCTAGAAAATAACACACTATCTCTTATAGTAAAATGCTAACAATCATGCATGGTGTATTTAAAAAAAAAAAAAACTAGCTGTAAAAACCAGGAGATAATTTTCAAAAATATAAACGTAAAACAGCAGGCTATAGCCAGTAAACAAGGTGAAAGATCTAGAATCGATAACTAATTGAGAAGAAAGTGAAATATCAAGAAGACAGTTGACAAACACTAAAAAATAAAGAGGAGCCAGAGCTAGCTTAGCCCAGTTTGAAAATGACGTACCCTAACAGCCCGATTGAGAAGCAACCTAGAATAGGCAGGGTCACGTGAACGAAATACAATAGACGCGGCCGCCAATGCAGCGGCTGTTTCACCTGCCACGTCGGATCCCGGGTGGGATCCATCGATCTTATACGCCGACCTCAGCGTGTCCATATCCTCCGGCCTCTCCCAGCAGTTATGATCCGAATACGCGTCACCTACCTGGACATAAACGACGTCAGGTACCGCGGTTACTTTTAGTAAGTAATCAGTTGCCCATTTGACTGCTTTAACGGCGTTCTTCAACTCCGGCCCCATGTTCCTTCCGAAATCAACAATGCTCCATGACAA
Organism: Populus trichocarpa; assembly: GCF_000002775.5. Taxonomy (NCBI): domain Eukaryota; kingdom Viridiplantae; phylum Streptophyta; class Magnoliopsida; order Malpighiales; family Salicaceae; genus Populus; species Populus trichocarpa. Next base: position 8,781,819 of record NC_037292.2, on the reverse strand, counting down.
TAATGTCGTCGTAAATGCCATCGGGAATCCAAACTTTATGTTATCCCCGGCATCGTAATACCCTCCCGTCAAATCCCTCTGCAAAATAGAATGTCGCAAGAAATGAAGTAAAATAAGCAGCTGATTAAAGCAATGCAGCAATGTACATTAAAGAAAAACGCTGGAGTTCAGAGTAATTACGCCAACAGTAGAGCCGTCATGCAAGGCGGAGTCGCGGCGCCACTTGACTCTTTGATCTGGGGGGAGCTTGCCGGAGCGCTGGCCTTCGAAGAAGAGAATGCTCTTGCGGAGGGCGTCATGGTAATCATGGCCACTGCCGATAACTGCATGGAGAGAGAGGAGCACGAGGAAAGGAACGGCAGTGACGCGAAGATTTCTCAGGGAAGTTGTTAGGGATTTTCGCGCCATTTTCTTGAGGGTGGAGCAAAGTAGAAAGGCGGAGTGTCGTGGATTTTATAACCAGAAGAGAAAAAAAAGAAATAAAAAAAAGGGAAGTGTTGTCATTGGATTCCAGATTATGGACCATTGGATCGTCACCACGTGGATGGACATTACTGGATGGAGTTAGGATCCCGATGCAAAACATGCTTGACCGGGTCAATTCGGGTTACTGGGCAAGCGGTTACCCGAACAAGAAAACCCACGAAGAGGGTCGGTGGGGTTATTGCCATGGAAGGATTGATGAAATGTATCGTCCACCGAACCATTAATGGTCGACACGTGGATAAGAACTAGAATGAATAGTTGAGTGTATAGGGCGGTAATCCTTTCTCTGTTTGCTAAGATAATTATAGGGGGAAGATGTCGACAAATTTCGGTGTGGTTCAAAAAAGAAGCACCAAATTTATTAGGGGACTATTAAATTAAATTTTCTTGTATTTTGATTTTTCAGATTAGTGGTAGATTCGCATGATTCCAGCCTAAGACGTGGTTACTTTTTGATTTAGAATAGGCATGGTTACTTTTAATAATTGCTGTTGAAGAACAGATTTCCTCCATCGAGTTTTGAAACCAATCGAGGATGATGGCTCGATCATAGGGCTTGCTTTGTAGTGCTTTTCTCTTTCCTTGATTAATGCCATGAATGAAACACTTGAGAAAGCTGAACCAGGCATGTGCGGATCAAATATGGCCAGAGGGTTCTGTGCGTTGATGATGCAGAAGATAGGGAATGATCATTCCTGGGCATCAGAGAGGTTTGACTAGGGGAAGGGAGACATGTGAGTGTTCTGTTGAGTATGGCTGGAAAGTTATTCTATCAATCCAGATTTATCATTTTTCTTGTGAAAAATAAGTGAGCGGTGCGTTTAGATTATGTGGTCCTATGGCTTGCAGCCATGGTTCTGGTTATCACTGAGTCTCCTAGGTTGTAAATTAATGTTATGCATCTAATCCTAAATACTTGCATCAATCATTGTATTCAATACAGCTCGATGGAGAGCTTTCTGGGTACACTTGGCACTCATCGGAGTGCTAGAACTAATATAATTTTAAAATAAATCATGATCGGAATCACATAAAATCAAATGCTAGAAACAAAATAATCACCATTAGCACCATTTAAACTCTTAAATTTGGGTGGCGGGCCGTGTTAAATTTTTATTAAAATTTGCAATAAAGACTTGTTAAATTTTATTCAATAATTATATAATATGATATCACTTACCTTAATATTTTTATGCTTTCAACGTTCACCAGCTTGTTTGATAGCCTTATCGCCTCACCAATAGCACCATTTAAGCCATGGCCTCCAACACCATTCTACTGTCACCATCATTATTTTAACTATCATTGCTTTATTATTAACATAATCATTGCCATTTTATCTTGATTATATTTCAACATCATCATTTATCAAATCTAAAAAAATTAATGCAAAGGTGTTTTATGTGATTGATATTTTTATTTGTAAAATATTTTATTAAAACAAACACTTTTTGATGGAATTTTTTTCCCACAAAAATCAAACGTAAATTGAATCGTGAAACATTCTCAATGAACTTTTAAATTGTTTATTTAATAATTGAAAAGATTACGATCATGGACTTTTGCACAAACCAAACCATGATAAGAAACAAATTGAGGATATACGGGAAAATAAAAGGATCGAATTAGACTTGTAAGTTCAATCACGCAACGGCATTACGATCTTCAGGGGAGAAATAAGGCAAAATACGGGAGGCAGTCTGGTGAGAAAGCTCGTTCTAAACCCTTCGTTTCCCTGTCCTTTACTCTCCCCAGCCCTCTCTGATAGGCAATCTCATCTTATTCAAATTAATAACGGTCGTGCAATTATTGTTTTAGTAGTTGAATTCTTGGAATGTAGCCGGGTAATGGAAAATCCTTTGATAATGCCATTAAAATCAACCTGGCGAGTCATTGTCTAAACCTCTTACCCGATTATTTGCACAGACCAAGCATCAAATTAATCTTGGAGGAGGTATCATGAATTTACTCAATCAATTTGACAGGCAAAAAATAATTTGGATAATTTATAAAAATATAATATATATTTTAAAAAATAAATATGATATATTTAATTGTTTTAATTTTGATACAGAGATATAACGAACTCCCAGCAAATTCGGGTTTAAGTAAAAAATCACAATTTAAATTATAAACACAATGCACTAACAGGGTTGATTAACATTTTTTTTTTCTCTGCCCTTATTTCCTCACTGGTTGGCTTTTAATTGGGCCTGGGTCAATGGAATTCAGGATTAAATTAAAGATTTTTTAAAAAAATAAATAGAGATTAAATTGAAAGAAAAGAATTACACACCAAAGTAAAAGAATGACAATGAAATAACTAGCGCCAGCATGTGGGAGGGCGTGCCGTCTTGTGACGGCAAGTGTGTCTTCCACTCGTCTACAAAAATGGTCTTCTTTAGTGACTACTCATGTCAAATGTAGAGCCACAGTACTTGAAACAGTACTATATATATATATATATATGTGTGTGTGTGTGTGTGTGTGTGTGTGTGTGTGTGTGTTAATGATGATTAATTTGCCTTGTATCAGGTGAATTTTGGCTTCTTTCTTATATCTTATCCCAGACTTCCTAGTGACTCGACTTTGGTGCACTTTCGTTTTGGTAGACCAGGTAATTTTAACATACTTGTCCTCCCCTGATTCTTGACAGTTTGGCCTGGAGAACCGCATGATGCAGTTCCTGTTAGGGTATCTGTCCAAACCTTCTAGTGGTATCCCGGTGTTATTTCGAAAAAGGCGAAGCTTCAAAGGATCAAAGTTTCTTCGGTGCCCTAAATAAACCCAAACTCTCGGTGTCTCTAAAACTATATATTAGCCCATGATGAAATCGGAAGCAAAACATAGTTTATCATGTCTGGATATGATAGGCTTATCAAATCCAGTTATTATTTGGCCAGACTCCATTAAACAATCAAGTTACTGAAAGAAAAACTAAGTACTTCGTCTCCAGGACCCTTTCGACTTGCCCTTTTCTGGTGTACGTACGTAACGTGATCAATTCAACGTGACCAAGCATCTATGTTAATTCTCGCCGGTTCCATGACTGATCATATACTGTCTGATCCCGTGAATCCAACTTGAAACAAAACTCTACCCGTGCCCATGTCATGGGTGTTCAGTGATTAGGTAGTGAACAAAAAGTCCTCGTCTCATCATAGAAACAGCGGCTTCATTCGACGTAATGACTCCATTAATGAAGCCAAAAGACTCCAAAGATTATATATTTTTGAGCCATCAAATGACCATCAGCGACTTTCCTTTCCCTTCTTCGCAAGTAAAATGAAATATAAATCATGAAGAAATGTATATCTACCGAGCTGCTTTGGTGTGTGTAGCTTAATCCCTGTCAGATACTCAAGTTTTCTCGTACAGTTATTAAACAAAAATATAAAAATTAATCCGGTATTAAGGTCAGTCTGCCACAAACACACAGTATTTGGCCTCGCATTTCATTTACATACCAAATCTTAGTCTACATGAAGGTTGGCTTTACTAAAGAGATTAGGAGACTTTCATTATATATATAAAAAAAATGATACATTCTCTGCCTATATGAACCTCAGTAATTATCCCTAATTGCAAATGTATATGAAAAGGTGTGGAGTTGGGACAAGTTGGCGTGCAGTTTGCAGATTATAGTATCATACAGGGTAAAGGGCTTAATTAACTTGTGGGTTTGGATGGACTGTCAAGACTTAAAAGAGTCTGTTAGCTGTCTCTAGTCATTAGAATTCAAATCTTAAAATTATATATAAAACAATTCTCATGAATCCCTTGAGATCGGAGGCCTTCGCTTAACTATCTCAAAGATGTGAAGTTAACCTCATTGTAGTGGACGTCGACACCAAGATACAAAAGCCTGGAAAAATAAAAGTAAGAAGAGTTGATGAGCGGATGACATTTTTCTGAGAATGAGGTAATTAACTTGCTAACTAGACAGTACCATGATGATCAACAAGTTATTGACTTGGGCTAAGAACTTGTTCAAAGTAGGTTGCTCCGTGACTCAGTGTGGATTATGGCCGATCGGGATCCACAGGGACTATGATGATGTACAGTTATATAACTACATTAATGGGCCAATTTCTTTGTACAGTAAAAATCTGATGTTAAAGTGCTCTCATTGTATTTTAAATAATGAAACAACTCGACATAATAGAAAAGAAACTAAAAAAAATAATGATCGTCAGATCTAAGAAATTAAATTATAGAAGGATAAAATCAGAAAAAAATACTAAGAAACAAAGCATCAGCGAAGCTCAAAACTCGCAAGTAGTATTGTGCGGATAGGACAATCCAATAGAAGGGGAAAACATATAAAAAAATTAAAGTTTAATGTTAAAAAGAATTGAATTTTAAAGGATAAAATAAAAATAAAAAAAAAATCAACTTTAAAAAAACACATGAGTCACCTTGATAAATCTCCCCACCAAGATCATGAGATAAGAATAATTTGATTGAAAAGAAAAATAAAAAAATTAATGAAGTTTGTTTTTTAAAATGAACAACTTTGAAGGATGTAATTGGAAAAGAAAACGACGTCAACTTGTGTTAACTTTTTAAATCATGACATTAAGTAGTGACTAAATTGAAAGCACTGTATCTGAAAAGCAACTATTTTAAAACTTGGCTTGACCCGACAGGTTGACCCGAGTCCCAGGTGACCCTTGGTTTAAATCGACCTGAGTTTCAAATGAAATTGGGGGAGAATTTATAAAGTATAATTCGATCAAAAACCTGAGATGACCAATGTTTCAATTAACCCGGGACAAATCCAATCAAAACTCGTTTACTAATTTTCTATTTAAAAAAAATGGTATCTTTTTACTAGTTTAGAGGGTGTTTATGATTGCAGTTGAATTAAATTTATAAAAAAATTTATTTATTTATGTTAATATATTTTTAAATAAAAAATATTTTATAAAGTAATTTTGTCCAAATTTTAAACACGAACCCTGCATTTCGGACGCAAAAATAATGTGAGACCCGTGAACAGTAAATCTTATTTTTAACTTTATCAAATAGCTTAAATTTACAGTTTAATTAAAACGCAGTTACAGCCGCGTAAATAAACATAATCGAAAAAGCAGAATGAGCTGCGTGCTCAAAGAACTGAAACCGTGTCTCAAAATACTACAATCCACCTTTACCACAAGAGTCATTTAATTCGTTTTAAGTTGATTTATCAATTATTGAATATAGAAGTTTTATCTATCAATTCAGGAAACAAATTCATATATTAGATAATCCACATATTTTACTTAACCTGAAACTTGTTCATAATTACTATATTTATTTGTTAAAGTAATATACTTGCCACGGGAGCATAGTTACAAGACTCAAGTCGAGGATGAACTGGGTCTAGCACCAAAATCATAGGTTTGGACGAGTTGACTCTTGAATTGACGAGTTAATTAAAGCTATGAGTTTGGAAGTAAAACCTGGTCAAGTTTTATTACTTTGCACATGAGTTTCTTTTACATGTAAAGAAAAAAATAATGAGTTCATGGATAAGTCTGTAATTTTCTATATTAAGTAGTTAATCTAATAATTAAGAAGACATGTCTGATTCTTTGATTTTATGGGTTTACAGATGCATGAAAAATACACTCTTAATATCTCCCAAAAAAGAGATGTAGTCCTCGTTAACATGAAAGTTAATTCAAAAATATTTTTTATTTTAGAAAAAAAAACTATTAAACAGTTTCAAGAATGTCATAAGGAAAATATATATATTAAAGGTAAGCTTGTCATAAGAAAAGTATAACTATTAAAAGCATAAGCTTCGTGAAGTGTGTTGTCTGCTAACTGCTAAGAGATGATAATATTCCACGTGAAAATGCAATTATGAGTCGGTTAAATAATTTTTATTGTATAAAAACTTATCTTGTGGTGGTTGGTAATGTGATTTATTTGTTTTTGATAATGTAATGTATGATATTTTTTATAAAAATATATTTTAATTAAAAATATATTAAAATAATATATTTTTTATAAAAATAAACACACAAATTTTAAGTTTTTCCGCCAAATAATTAACTCTTGGGGATGTTTAGCCGCAGTCTCTCCTGACGCCGCTAGGAACATTCTCCTCAAATAACGAGACACGTTTCAAATAGTTTATAAGAAAAAGGTGAACCTGTTTTTTTAATTTATTATTATTTCTTTGTAAACAGTCAGTTTTTCTTCAAACCTCATAAATCATATATTAAAAGTTATTTTTAAAAATATTTTTAATTTTAAAATATATTAAAATATTTTTTTATTTTTTAAAAATTGTTTTTAATATTAAAATATTTTAAAAAAATTCTTTTTATTTATTTTTTAAAAATTTAAAACTCTAGTTCAACCACGATTTTAAACACCACAATCACGAGTCAAAATTTTGAAGGAGTTGCAAGAAAAGGTACTTGAAAAATGAAATGAAATTAGAAACAACGACAACAAAAACTCGAAGGAGATATCCCAAATATCCAATGCAAATTCTATCTTTGCCCATCTCAAAACCCATAAAGTCACGTCTACCGCTGCAGCCACTACCGCTCCCTTGCTTGCTAAACCACCTCGAATGCCAATTTTGCCCGTGAACCCTAAGTTGAATCTAACAAAATTTTGTCTCCATCAAGCATCTTTTGAAGAACATTTTTTTTTTATGTGGGTGCCACCAAGTATCATAAAAGACGTCCAATTTCAGTGAGAAATGGGCAATTCTCCAAATCTGTATTCAACATAATTGAAACTAAAAATCGGAGGCGAGTTTCTCACCCGTGACTAATTTTAAAGATAATGACTATAGAGGGATGAATCAAAGGGAACAAAGATATGATCATGAAACTAGACAGCGGGCAGGTGATTTGGATCCATGGGCGAAAGGCAAGCTGATAGTAGAAGATGGTATTCATGTGAAGTGAAGGCTGCTCCGTTAAAAGACTTGGAAGTGTGTAAGATATATAGGAGAGGGAGAGATACTATCAGTGTTTTCTCTCTGTTTAAGTTTTTACTTCTTAGCATATGAAAATTGAAAAACCAGTTTATTCGGTTATCCAGTAACCTTTGAGAAATTAATTGAAACGTATTCACCCCATGGACGCGAGGGTCGCTAGCGGCTGTGAAAGAGTGCCGCTAGCATTCCACTTTTAACTCTTGAGTTATTTAATTACTCGATCTATTGAAGATTTTAACTTTTGTAATTAGTGATTAATATTGTGATAGTGATTATTATTTTAAAGTGTATTTAAATTAGAAATATATTAAAATAATATTTTTTATTTTTAAAATAATATTCTAAAACAATCCAAAAATTTTAAACCAATAATAAATAAATCTTCACGTTCCCAACGCCACCTATAAAACAAGTAAAACCCGAAGTTTTCTCACCGCCCAGCTACTACAAGTCAATGCTCTCGCGACTCCCGTTGTACAAAACCCGCCACCAAGAGTACTGTGTAGGTTGGTGATTGATATTATCGATCCCAAACCAAGGAATATATTCACATTATTCAAAAACTACAGGAAATTCTTAATCAAGGGAGACTATTCGGGATCACGATCTCCCTTTCTTGACATTCTACAATGATGTGTGGGGCATTTGTGCTTAGAGTACCAAGGAACAGTTTGCTGCTAAAATCATGGAAAAATAGCGTCGTCTCATTCTCAAGGTTATTTTGAAGATGTGATTGTTTCCCTTTTTGAAAACTTGAACCTCAGCTATTAGCTAGACCAGGTGCTAGGGCCCCAGATAGTTTCAATTCATATCCTAACAGTTCATTACGTATGCTTTAAGTGAAGATCATGTTTACTCTTCCTTTCCAATCCATGCATCATATCATTCTTGTTGGGTATCAAAAATTTTAATTTTTTCCTGGTTGAAGAGTATCAAAACTATTTGAATCGAGTCAATTGCGCCGTTTCGCCCGTGACAAGTACGTATTTTCAATGATATGGCTGGCATTCTGACTGATCCCACCTCGTCCTTTCAAAGCCAGCATTTATCCAGCTTACAAAGAAATGAAGTACTGTTCTCTCTATACTTCGTGTTTCTAATAAATAAGAAAAATACTTCATTCGTTCCCCCCTAAAAAGGCAGATTAAACCCATGCCTGTGCACGTAAAATCTCTTATTGTTTATGGAGATTCTTTTGCCCAGTGAACGAGCATCGATTTCCATGGGAGCATTTTCTACAATGCCCTTAATTTTCAACAAAAATAAATGCTTTCCACAAAGATTTTTGGAGCAATTTTACATATTTTCGAAACCTTCAATTAGCCGAGATTAGATTAATTTCAAAGAAACTTGGTCATGGCCAATAAGGACAGATTGGATATAAAACCTCCAGTTCATTTGAAGAAAGCCATTTCTTTCACTTTCAACCAAAGATACTGTAGAAAATAAAGTAATGAATTAGAATCCAATCTATCAATGTAATTTTAATTGTCAAATCAACTACACTAGACCGAAAGTCCCTCCTTCTACTCCCTTGTCCCACCACCCCCTAAACCCTAGCATCCTTTGCAATTATATGTGCCCGTCCCGAAATGAAACCCTACTGCTATTGAAATGAATATGATCCTAACTAGCCAGCAGGGAGAATGTCACCCGCCCTTACAAATCCTAGCTGAAGGACCGAGTAAAAATCAATTAATTCTTTCTATTGCTGAAATATTCAGCCGAGAAACATTTATGGATGTGCATATACAAGTTGACGAGGCACGATCTATCTGAACTCTTTATCTAATTGTTATCGATGTACTTGTGGGATGCATACATTTTGAAAAGTTGACGAACTTCTTTGTTGGGATGGTAGGCTTGAGCGTGTCAGGTAGGAGAGGCCGATTTGAGAGAATTGGAACTAGGCTAAGCCAGAACGAGTTAATCAACTTCAGAATCTGGACTCACCAAGAGTCTGGACTTTCAAAATAAGTCATTTGTCGAGGGTAGGGGATACTCTATAATTAAGTTAACAAATAACCATTTTTCAGAGAGAGACACAAGTAAAAAGAAATCTTCCTCTTCTTCTTCTTTTCCTTTCTTTTCTGTTACCAGAGATGATTTCCCTTGATGGTACTGTTCATAAGCCAGGTAAAATGCGTTCTTACACGACTCTGGATTTTTTTTGTTTCGAGATTTCAGAGCATAATAATATAGGTTATTTTTTAAAGTGTTTTTATTTAAAAATATATTAAAATAATATTTTTTTTATTTTTAATATTAAAATATTAAAAAAATTAAAAACAACCTGAAAAAATTAAAAACTAAAGCACAAGGTGACGGCCATGTATGTAAAGGGTCTTTTTTAAGAAATTGGAGGCCAAGCGGGACATGGGCATGGATGTAAAAGTTGTTTTTGATTTGGAAGAGCTTTCGTCATCGTTTTATGGGACCGAGTTTGGAGTTCTTATTGGGTCTTGTGATGTTGGGGCTATTAGCCCAGTATTCGGAACGGCCCATATTAAGTAGCGTGCCCATGGGTCGTTCTTCACTAGGCACTTTGTACGCGACCTTAGAGCCTGTAGGGCCCAAACTTGTCAGAAATCCCGTGTCAAACCCGTTTGCTTGTCACCTAAATCTAGAGGAGCGATGCCGGAGTAGTGAAATATTAAGAAATAAGCCGTATATCGCCTCTGTAGCACCGTACTAGCAAATATAAAATTTTCGAGAGCAGAACTTTAACAGTATAAATTCAAGAACTGGTTCTCTTTTTCTTCCTTGACGGGTCCGGATCTAAAAGAGTTCTGGAAGTCACAAATTTGCTTTAGCTCATAGCTCCCAAAATCTGTGCTTTTGACCATCCCATGCTCAGAGCTGAAACTCAAGATGCCAAGTAGAGCGAAATGGCGGACGGGATCCACCGCCATCCACAAAAGGCACAGAAAAGGTGCAAGCTTCATATTGGTGGGCGAATGGGCTAGTAAAAGGTCCCCAACTGCAATTCAAAAGCTAACCTCCCATAAAAAATTCCGGTCGGCGAAACCGGCGAATCGCCCATCAATGCCACGCTACACTAACTAAACAAGCCAGCACACCCAATCAACACCTAATGCTTTCGTGGACCCGAAATTTCCTATATTTTTTGTGTGATTGCCTACCGTAGTCGTTGAAATTAAAAAAATAAGAAGAAGAAGAAAACTTGAAGTACTCTAATGAAATACTCTATTTGAATTGATCGACTAGTTTTAATTTTAAGTGCTAATTGCACAATTTATCTTCATAAATTATGTACAGAATCTCGTCTCCGAAATATACCTCATACTTCGACCTCCCTCACCAGAACAGGACTGGTTTGTGAATGCATGGCAAATCTATAAGGTTAAGCTTCGAATTTCACATGTCTGTTTTATCCTCGGTCACGTGTTCATCTCACTACTGCGTGGTCATCTATCATCGTTATGGCAGGCGCCCTTCGAGAAGCCAGACTTGCAGCCATAATTTGTAAGGCGTGGAGAACCAACAGGATCTGAAGAAAGGGGAAAGGAGTAAAGGTTGTCAACTTTAAAATGAAAAAGGAGACTGCTCGCTCTCGCACTACTGGCTCCCTTGATAATCAATAAAGCAAAGGTGAGTAGGGCCCATGCGTATTCTTAGTGTCGGAGGTACAGTACAAGGTTTTGCCGTTCGTTCATAAGACCACACGCAAAGGTGATGGTAGCATTTCATTATTTTGTATTTGTTTATCATGCATGCAGCTATAATATAGGTACACGGTAATGTCGTTTCCACCAATGGACAGGAGACAACATGAGGTCGATGTGGACAGGTGGCCACACTGCATGTACGATGCTGAAACCAGTAACGGATTTTGATGGGAAAAAAATTAAAATAAAATAAAATAGATGTGTTTTGAAAATGAAAGGAGATGGTATAATTGAAATTAAAAATAAAAAAGAAGGAGGATATGTATTAAGGATAATATTATTGTATTAATATCATAAAATCACGAGGAGGATATGTATAAAATAAATATTAATAAAATAGAGTGGTTATTATAGCAGACTCGAGCCTATTTAAGCACTCGAAATCATCACAGTCAACACAGGCTCTCTCTCTCTCTCCAGTCCTCACTCACTAATCCCTAGAAAAAGAAAAAAAAAACCAATACACTCTCTAATTTCTTGATTTTAAAAAAGAAATGCCATCAGAAACGCCAGGCCCTCTGCTACTCTTCACCTTCTTCCTAACAACCTTCCTTCTCTATTCCCAACCAATCTCAACCGTCGCTTCACCGGACACCGGCTTTTCTCAATCCAGCGGCACAGATTACATTCGCTCAAGCTGCGGCGCAACATTGTACCCCGAAATCTGCTACACCTCCCTCTCTCGCTACGCCAGCGCTGTAAAACAAAGCCCCAGTCGCCTAGCTCGCGTGGCCATCGGCGTCAGCCTCTCAAGAGCACGCCGCCTGGCAGCCTACGTATCCAACCTAACCCGCCATGAAGACTTCGGAGGCGATCACCGTGCCACGGCCGCCATTCACGACTGCTTATCCAACATGGGAGACGCCGTTGATGAGATGAGTGGGTCGTTGAAGCAGATGCGGAAAGTTGGAGCAGCTGGGCTGTCGGCAGAGTCGTTTCAGTTTCAGATGAGTAACGTGCAGACGTGGATGAGTGCGGCTTTGACAGATGAGGAGACGTGTACGGATGGATTTGAGGATGTAGCGGACGGGGCTGTGAAAACGGAGGTGTGTAACCGTGTTGCGGATGCCAAGAAATTTACTAGCAATGCTCTTGCTCTGGTTAACACTTTTGCTGCCGCAGGAACGCCATGATAGATATTTATATATCATTTAAAAAATAAATAAACTTTAGATTTGGATATAGAATTAGCGTGTGACGGTATGAGTGTCATCCAGAGTGGGAAAGCAAAGAGGGATTTATGGTTTTCAAATGTTGACCGAGCCCTTGTTTATCATGTATATGTGCATTACTCTGTAATTAGATCGATTTGGTTTTAAATGTTTGATGCAGCTGTTATTAGTGATTAAGATTTCAAGTTAATTTTTTTTTTTATGTATATTATGATTGTGTTTTTTCTAATTCATAAAAATTGCTAGAAAAGAGATGACAATATGATGTAAATTAAAAGGTATATTAATGAAAATATAAATGCTAATTAAAAATTAAAATGAGAAGTTATTTTTCTCAGTAGAAATTAAAATACAGATATATACACAAATATTTCATCTCAATTGTTATTTTTACTTTACACGTTTTCTTTATTTATCTTGAAGATAGCTAGTAACTATGATTGTTAGGTGCATATAATTTTTATTTTTAGTACTATACAATGCAAATTAATATAATCGGTTTATGTGAAATTTTACAGGAAAAAAATAAAAATAAATTATAATAATTTTTTGAATGTATTGTAAAATTATAGAAATTATATAATTTCTATAATTATTTCACCTTGCAGATGACATTTTTTCACCTTTTCAACGTGGTTATTTTGCTCCATTACTATTTACTACAACTATTTATTATATTCAAATATATATTTTTTGTCAAAATAATATACTTTGTAAAAAAATAATGCAAAACAATCTCATCATGCAAGATTGAGAGTTGGAATATTCATCAATAATAATAATTAATTAATATTAATTTAATAAGCTATTTATGGAAGTCAGCTATGATCGTTAAAGTGTTTCAAAGATAAATATCCTTAGAAATCAAAGGAGTTTGTTCCAAAAAGAGAAGACACCGTAAGAAGTAATGTAAAAATGCCACAATTAAAAGAATGCTTTCTGTTTTCACCGACACATCGTGGGTAAGTATTGCTTTCTTAAATAATAAATCACCATTTGTTTACATATAAATAAATTAACAATATAGAAGAGCTGATTAGGGATTTAGTTATAATTAGGCAGTGTAAATACGATTTAAAAATAAAAAATAAAAAATATGATTGGACTTGAATTACAAACCAAAGGGCTTAACCTCCGGTTTCAAGTGTTTTTTTAATTAATATTTTTTATAATGATATGATTGATCATCATCGTCGTGGTTGCATTTTCCACCAACCAATATTTGTGAGCAGGGATATGGTGGGATATGCAATGGAGACGTACGCATATGCGTCAACATTTAATTCAATGATTATGTTTCTTCACTTACGTTTACGATATGATATTTACTTCAGACAGATCGACAAAATAATTAATCTGAAATATGAATGAGAATGGCTCTCTCGAGACAATCTCTTTCTTTACCTTTTCTTCCCGTCTGATATCTAATGATGGCTATATCACGTCGAGTTACCTTCCTTTGACCTTCGGTCAAACTGATTGATAGCGATATGCAGTAAAGTTTGAATTTTACAGGAGACATCAATGAAATTAACAGGAAGATACATAGAGTTTGGCCAAGGGGATGCTTGTTTTCAGTGATATAGCCTCTGCTTTTAAATTTCTCCGATTACCGAGCAATTCAATGTTTTCTATCCATTAAAGGCTCATTAGATCTTGAATTATACAACTCTCTCCTGTTTTTTTTGTGTGGAACAATGCAGCATTTGAGATTAAGCTTTTAATTTCTTGAAACCGGTCACCGGTTCTCCTCTTGTTTAGTGAGTTCGTATCTCTTAAGATCTTGGAGGATGCAAGCCAGTTCATGATTAGATGGTATATATAATATACGTAAAGAGACATAAATTGTTGCATGATTGAATTCTGTAATCCGTTTAGTGTACTGGGTATCTCTCAAGGAAGAACCTAGAAGAATTAGCATAGCATGTACGGGCTTAAAAAAAATGATCTGCACAGAACACACCCGACTAATTTTGGCAGTTTATATAAAATTGTCCCCTTGAGATCAAACTATCACGCATATATTGAATCTGGTGGCCGGATTCCGGCCTGAACACGTAGCCAGTTTATGTGAAAGGTGTTTTTTTTTTCGTTTTTTTTCCAATGGCGAACAGAGAGTGCGCATGGCTCTAGTTCAACAGGTAACGAACCATAAAAAACGAGGCAAGAGGCAGCCAACCAGGAAAAAGACAATGTGAAAGCAATTTCTGTTCTGTTCGAATTAATTCGGCGGGTGAGGGATTTGGATTTATTCTAGGGGACATGATCAGCCCGTGAAATGAAGAGACTACAGGTTGTTTCAGGGTTCACGGGATGCAAACTTATCTGCGTCTTTTGTGGCCGACTCCTCGCCTTACAAAATTAATATTATAACATCTGGCCCTTTTTTTTATTTTCAGATTCCAGAGGAAGAAAAAACACAGTCCGGGTTTTCATTTCAACCACGCAACTATTGCTCTCGGCCATCATATCCTGTCGTCGTGTCACCTCCTCGTGCTACCATGAAACGACGCTCGATGACAACATGACACGTTGCACCAGTCAATTCGAAAAGCTGAACTGGAATCGTTACAGGGCTGTGGGCAAGAACACGAGAAATACAACAGTAGATAGATTTAGAAAATTCACTGAACAAGTGCCAAAGGTTTCGATACTCGATATTTATTTTATTGATCAAATAGTTATTGTGCCCGCGTTGTGAGAAAAATTTTAAAACTATTTTTTAATACAATGAATTCAAAAATATATAAACTGATAAATTATAAAAGTAATTATGAATCTTAATTGAAGATTAAAATTAAAAGATGATATTCATGATAATAATTAAAAATTAAAAGATAGATATACGGAAAAATATTTTATAAATGTTAATTATTGAGATTTCAACTGGTTAATGATAGCATAAATGTAATAAACTGTGGAATAGAGAAAAAAACTCAGATAACAAGTTTTATACGGAAAAAAACATGCCATTTTTATTTGGGGTATTTTTTTAAAATAAAAACTTATCATAATTGAAAAAATAGTTTAGGTAAAAACAAATATTGTCTTTATTGTTTTTATACGTTTGTACGGGAGAATAAAAGAATAATTAGTTTGTAGGAACTACATAACAAAGTCAAGATAAAAATAACAAAAAATATATTTTATTCTTATTAATATTTACATGCAATTTTTTTTTTAAATTACATATTGGATTCGTATATAATTAATCATTAAGTAATTCAAATATTATCATAAAAAGCTATAATCTTATTTAATTCAATAATTTTTAAAATATTTATTTTAAAAAGATTTTATTTCAAAAAGTATATAAAAGATAATTTAAGGGTCGGGTTAATGAAGCCCTTGTGCATGACTTAAAAAAAAAAGAGGCTATCAAGCATTTTTAAAACCCTTTAAAAAAAAAGAGACAACATATCCTCTATTTTTATATTTTTTTAAATATAATATATGAAGTGTTATTTAAGTGTTGTTTAGCTGTGCAGACAATGTCTTGTCTCCTGTAACATATCCCAAGTACTGCCATTTGCCACTGATCAAGAAATTGGGGTCCAGTTTTGGGAACCAAAACCTAAATGTTAATTTATTTTCACTTGAAAATATTATTAAAACTTTAATAACTTTATTTTCAACTTAAAAAACTCTTTAGTCAATATAAAATAAAATATTTTTTTTTCAAGCTCTAATTTAAGTTTTATAGCATGGTTAAAAGACAAAATTATTTTCATTAAACTCTTATTTTTATGAAAAATATATAAATACTAAAATCAACTTTTCTGATGACTGAAATATAATTTATCAAAATCTCTCATTTTTTTTTTAACAAGTTTATTTATCTTTTTCAATATATATAGACTGAAATGTTATAAAATAAAGACTTAGAATAAAAAAATAAAGATGTAAAAATTGAAAAACTTTAGAAAATAAATTAATTTTTTTTCATACCTCAGATGTAGCGAGGATGTGAGGATTGCGATGTAAAGGAATAGTGCGATTCCTAATGAATTGTGTTTTGTTTGTTCAGTGACAAAGTTACGTGAAAAGAGTAATTCAATAAGTTGGTGAAAACATTACGTTATCCTGATCAATTTGATGATACCGATTCACCCATGATTAATTTTATAATATCAAATTAATATTATAAAAGATCATTTTATCCCTCAAACCTTCTATCCTTGACTGGTATTGTGAAAGGCAAAACCATCATATACTTTAACAATTGCGACGAACCAGGATCTCTCCCTTTTTGCACCAAACCTACAGTGGTCACGTACGGGTCTACTGTTTTTGGTCCATTTCCAAACATTTTTTCAAGGCTCGGCTAGAAACAATCAAGCCTAGAAAGAAGGTTGTTGGGCGCTAGCCCGAGCCTTGGTGCTGGGCTTCCCCACCGCCCCATCCAGGTGCTCGGCACCCCTGTCACATCCTTGTGGGTTCGGGCACATCACCCGAACCCAATCCCCAAATGATGTCTTCCCCTAGTTTTTGAACTCAAAAACATGTAATCGATGCTTTTTTCTTCTTTCCCTTTTAATGTTATTAATGCTTGTATAAGATATATTTTTATTTATTAATATTTGTGTAAGAAATATTTTATTTCTATAAATGTTTTCATGATGAAATTATATTTCAGACCCTCATCTTTATAAAATGACAAAACTTATGAGCTACAAAATACATCATGAGATTTTCAGAATAAATGTTTATAATTTTTTAATTTTTAATATTTTTAACATATATATTTTTAAAATTTATCTTTTTAAAATATCATTATACTTTTTCTCTCTCTACAAAGTTATTGACTTTACCATCATAGAGTCCTCACGTCTATAAAACAAAAAAAACTTTTGCAGATATTAGCCATAAATCTTTTAACCAAGTATAAATTATCAACCACGTTAACTATAAAAATAAATAAAGTTATTATAATTAATTAATTTACTAATTATCAAACCCGAAAACTCGAACTCCTTTGATTTCGTGAGGCATTATTAAATCCACAATACAATAATTCTTGATACATAAATTACCCATCCTTGAAAGCTTTTATTTCTATAATGCGCTCAGGAGTCACTGTATGTCTTTGTTAGCCCACTTGTTCCAATCAGTAAAACTCAATTTTGTGTGGTCCACCGTTCACATGACTTGTGTAAACATGTTATTTATAAAGGACCTGATTAATAATCCTAATATTTGTATTTAACATTTAAGAACAGAAGGTGTCGTGGTGTAGTTGGTTATCACGTCAGTCTAACACACTGAAGGTCTCCGGTTCGAGTCCGGGCGACGCCAACTTGTATAAATTGAATTTTTATAGTTAAAAATTAAAATGACATCTCTTGTATATTTTTTATTTGTTGAATAAAAGTAATTACCGTTTATAGAAAGGCCCAAAAAATAACTTCGGCTCAAGACACATACGGTAAGCATGGCGAGCTCGATTTCATATGATCTTCCATAAAGAAAAGAGCAGAATAGGCCTCCTTCTAGGCCTCCACAACTTCAAGTCCTACCTTGCCTCCCTAGCAGTATCTAACCCCAAGTCCTATCTCCCTCAAATTTTCATGTTTCCCAAATGTGTTTCATGACAATAAAGGTCCCTCATCGTCTCGGTTTTTTACAGTGTAGTTTTAATTCAGATAATTGAGTACTTTGATATTTGGATTTAAGAGAATTATCAAACTTTTTATGTCCACTTTTTTTTTTTTATCAACGTGGATATCCGGACCAACTTGAGCACACCTCGACTAATTTCATGGGTCCTAATGTTAACGACCATGTAAGCTTTCAGTGATCTTAAGATTTATGAGACTCAAACTAGTGACCTTTAGAAAACAAACCCAGGACCTGGCCAGTTGAGTTACACCCATCAAAGTTTTTTTATGTCTAGTTTTATCCATGCAGTATATTGAAAGTTATTTCTTATGACCATTTATTCAAATAAATATTACATGTTTATTAACTCTTCGTGAGTTACAAATAAGTGTTAGTTTTGTACGAATTTAGAGTTGATAAGCAGTTCTTTTTTGTTCCAGTAAATTATTATTAGAATAAAAAAAGATGAATAAACTGATATTCAAGTAATCACAAATATAAAAGAACTTAAATAGTTACTGCAAGTTGTACTAAAAACAGGTAAAGTAATTTGCATTCTTTTATTGTTATGCAGGAACTGTGCAAGATTTATTTTTTTTCCGGGATAGATTGGATTCCTGTGTTTATCGGCCTATGAAAAATTTTGTTTGTTCGTGCTTGGTGCAAAGGCAATTGACAGCCATGCTGAGAAGTGCAGGTAAAGACATCAACAAGCATCTTTCACACTTTTTACAAGCTCCAAAACTGCAGGGCAGCACATCAATTACAGCCTGTTCGTACACAAACACTCAACTCGCAACACATGTAAGATAACATGAGAAAAATTCTTATTTTGAACTTCAAAACTTTGGATCAGCGTGTTTTAGTAAATCGTACTCCTGCCTTTTTTGGTAAGGCGACAAAAAGAAAAGCATATGTAGCATTATTGGATTTCTTAAAAAGTATTCAACATATAAAAGCATGGTTTATCAAGACCACACTTTCCACATTCAAGGTGACTCTGATCCCCACTGCTGCGCCTAGCAGCTCACATCTATGTTATGACGGTTGGTGCAGATCGGCCAGTGAATTCCTGCATCTTAGAAAGCCCCAGAGCAACTGCCACCTGCAAAGAGGTCCATAAAAATCAGCCTCAAGAACTGGTGAGATGGACATTGGCCAATAAAAAAATAGACGAGATGGGGATAATACAAGAGGAGCAAGTGCATCTTGAGAATCTCTTCCAGTTTTTGATGGATCCTTCTCATATTGCTCAATGTAGAGTCTGATGGTAGCACCTTCTGAACCAGTTCCTGAGAGGCGGAAAACCTGCACCGATGTTCATGGAGATGATAACCAGCAAATTCTTTATTTCAAACAGGAATGCATCCATAAGAATGAAATAATTCATGATATTCCAGGTTAATCAAACAAGAAATCAACTGAAATGGATGCTTACACTTCCACAATAATTTCTAATTCCTTGCAGGTACAACAACAATAAAGCAAAAAATTGCAATCAGCTGTTATAGATATAGACTTTAGTTCAGCCCACAAGATATTGCTTGTCCCATACCAATCTAAGTCCTATTCCAATGACCTTACTCAAGCTGAAAACTTTGCAAGAGAATCAGCTTACCAGTCTTGAGCCATCCTCAAACAGATATCGAATACCCTGGTGCTTTGAAATGGAACCATCAACAGGATCTTTGTATTCAAACTCATCAGCATGAACAACCTTTGACACATCTGATTGTATACCACTGACAATCCTGCATAAATAAACCATTCAAGTTCCTCCTCCTCCTCATTATTATAAAAACTAAAAGACAACATGGTTTCACTGTTTCTTTTACCGAGGATAGTGTGACAATTGCACTGTGTATTGCTATAGTACAATTGATTTTGTCCCTTTTTTTATCCTTGAAATATAGTTATGGTCATTAAACTTTTCTTTTCAATTTCATCATCTCAAATTGTATTGCCATGGTTTTAAGTTTTAAAACTTGTTTCGATTTTCGAGCTCTCAGCATATTCATGGCGGTGAGAAACATTCCTACATTAAATTAAAGGTTGATAATAAAAAAAAAAATTAAGTTTATCATTTAAAAAAATTGAAACAACAAGGACCAAAGTTAACACTTAAAAAAACATAACCATCTAGGTGGTGGCCCAGTGGTAAGAGCTTGGGACCAAGAGGTTTACTCCTTCTGTGGTCTCAAGTTCTAGCCCTGTAGTTGCTCATATGATGACCACTAGAGGCTTACATGGTCGTTAACTTCAGGGCCCGTGGGATTAGTCGAGGTGTGCGCAAACTGGCCCGACACCCACGTTAAACTAAAAAAAAAAACACTTAAAAAAACAAACCTTTTTGTTTTTTTTATGGCAATATCAATAGTAAAAAACTAAAATAAATTAATGACTGTTCCTTTTATCATTTCTTAAAATAGATTTATTTTGAAACTTGCGCACCTAGGACTATACATGGAACCAAATTGATAAATTCAAGCCCAAGCTTTACACAGCTAAAAGCAACTGAATAAAATGCAAAGATATTATTCCGTATCTTCACGCCAAAACCAAGTTAGAATTTTAGCACTTGAAGTACAAGCAGAGTGTGCTTTAGCAGGTAACTTAAAATAAGTAAGAGCAAAATAAAAGGCACTCAATAAAACAGTGGTACCTCAATCCTTAAAAGGATTGATTAAAAATGCTAGCTTGATAAAGAAAGAGAATTTAAATGTATATAAACAGACATACTCGTTAACTTCAGTAAGGGAAGATTGCAGTTTGACCAAGCATGCCATTAATTCCTTTGCTGCACCTGCATCAACATTCTTCAAGAACAATGTACCAATTACATGACAGTCTGAGATCTCTTGTTTCTAGAGGCAGCATGAAAAAATTAAGAACATAGTACCTCATAGTCATATCGAGTATAGTAGTGGCGACCATAGGTAGCCCAATGGTTGTGAACTATATCTTCAACTGTCACAAGCTTTCCACCACCAAGATTTTCTCTATTCTTGCAAGCCAGAATGGATAGCCAAGCCAGAACTGCCCAAATTCCATCCTTCTCACGTATGTGGTCTGAGCCTGTTCACAGATGCCATTACAACAAAAGACCCTTTGCACATCTTAATAAGAATTCCAAGCATAAGATGATTTACTACACATGCAGAGACACAAAAGACTAACCAGTTCCAAAACTTTCTTCCCCGCAAACTGAACATAAACCAGCATCCATCAAATTACCAAAAAACTTCCATCCAGTTGGAACCTGGCATTTGAACAATGAATAACCAAATTATATGACCATACAATAGCAAAGGAGGACCCATATAAAAAATTGATGAGGCCATGACATACCTCAAAAAATTTCAAGTTCAGATTTTTTGCCACAACGTCAAGGGCAGCTGATGTTGGCATGCTCCTAGAAACAGCAAATACACAAACATTATACAGAAACTTCCACGGAGAAAACATCAAATACACAAACATTATACAAAAACTTCCACGGAGAAAGCATAAAATAAAAAAAATACATGTATGACCTAACCAATGAAATAGGGCCCAATAATACCAAGATATTATCAAGAATTTTAGACTCATCAAGTTTCGGTTGATATAGAATGCAGGAATCATGAGATATAATGGAAGCACTTAAGGCCAGTTTTCATATACCAAAACAATAAAAAGGTTATTGTGCATGACATGCACACATACAAGCTCAAAAGAAAAAAGAAAAAAATAACAATATTAATGTATTTTATGTGCCTTATAATAAATAGTTACTTTGCATGATTCTCTACACAAAGATTAAAAAGAAACTTATTTCAACAAAACTACTTCCTTCAAAATTTATACAGCTAATACAATTGGATACTCAAACAACCCTTAATCTAATATGTTCTCAATCATCCTGTTCTTTTTACTCTCCATTTTTCTTTTTTCTTTTTTACTCTCCATCTTGTTCCCTGACAACTTCAGAAATGGGAGTTTCATGCAATAAACAAGCTTTCATGTCTTAAAAAATTAACGTAGCAATGTTAATTACTGGCTATGGTTTTGCATGTGGAACTTGAAAAGTTTTTCCACTCTAATTTCATCAAGATTATTACGTCAAGCACGCCACTCTTTGCTCTGCATATAGAATATTAGTTGTTAAGGAGTATGTTGTGCACTGCATCCATTAAGATATACTACTACAACAATAAGAAGTAAATACTGTACATACACAAAGAACATCGAAAGTAAGCAAAGAAATATTTTCAACCTGGCAACTCCTTTTAGACCAGCAGAGAAATATGGTATGGCCTCCACTGCATTTGCAGCGATGATGGCAACAGAATCTGATGGAGTAACAAAGAACCTGATAAAATAGCAAGAGTTGTAAATGAAAGATTTAGTGAAAAGTAACTTCTCCAACGAAAAAATTAAAGGTTGCTACCTTTTACCAAGGATCATATTCCGATCAGCATCACCATCAGAAGCAGCACCAAATTCTGGTGGTTCAACTTCAGAGTTAGATTTACCCAATCCCATACGAGCAACCAACTCCTTCGCATAAGTGAGATTGGGATCTGGATGCCCTCCTCCAAAGTCCTCCTGTTTGCATTTTCCAAGCACAAGCATGAAAATTTATATAAATAATAAGTGCTTAAAGATGAAAAAGAGATCTTACTAATAATTTATCACATATAGCATCACAAACTTAGCAGCACCTTGGGTACACAGTTCAATAAGGAGCTCTCTTGTGCTCCAAGCTCCTCCACAAAAATGCGTTTTGCATATGCCCCACCAACTCCATGTAGTGCATCATAGCTTCAATATGATGACCCAAGGAAAGTTATTATCAAGTGATATAGCATACATGAGAAACAGAAATTTACAAGATAAGTAAATAACACCATCTAAATACCAGAAAGTGAATTTTGGAGAGGAAAGCAGCTTCCGGATGGACTCAAAGTCAAAAATAGACCTGGGTAATTGTTAAAGAAGCATTCAATATTTTTGAAAGAAAGATAACATGCAAAATAATACAGCTCTACCATGAAAAATCTACTGACTCTAATTTGCATGCATAGCATGCTAGAGAAGACATAGTGCAAATTCTTGAAGCTTGATTTCAAAAGGCAAAGGGGCTAGGGCAATTTTAGCAATGTTATAAAAATCACATAATGAAAAATAAAATCATTTCACCTTTTCTCTGTACTTCATATGAGCCAATAAAATTCCTTGGGCATCCAAGGAGTATCCTAAATTTTAAAATATTATTCTGTATCATAAGCATGCCAATAATCATGTCTGGATAATCCAGTAAGCTACACAACATAGTGCATAATACAGAAGTAAAGAGGGGTAAAAAACAAATGTCCGCGAGATTGCAATCCAGTAAAGTTCATAAAGTCTGCTTAGAAGTACACAAATAGAAATGATATATATGTCTTCAAGTGATTGTCTATAGCTAAATAAATAGCATCATTAATAATATTCAGTGAAGTGTCTCCATAGAAACAAAACTAAAGAAAACTTGCAGTTTAGACAGGAAACAGCTTACTTCATCAATTTGACATAATCGCTAGCCGAGTCAAACACCTCAACATCAAACTGTCCCTCAGACCCACAATAGCTGGTTACACCAATTGCTGTAATATCCACCTGGATGCAGCACATACAAACATAGTTAATGAAACACTGGCAGCAATTTGACAGAAACAGTATGAGGCAAATGAAACATAAGAAGGCAAGGATGAAGGATATACATCAGGCAGATCAGCAGTTAAGTACTCCTTTATTGTTTTAGTGTTCTCATAAATCTTATCTGTGATTCCCTCAGGAGCAGGTCCACCATTTTCCATGTTATATTTGATCCCAAAATCCTGCAATAGAGAGAAAAAAAGAAGCATGATTTAGATAACATACCACAGGATTCCTTATTACCACACAACAAAATAAACTCCCAGACATTTGTTATGAGATAACAGTAGATTCTCTTGCATCCTAGCGCTGCCATGCTTCAAATGCTTTTAGCATGTATGAGCTGATATTCAGCAAGATTGGGCTGACCTGCCCACCTTTTTGTGATTGTACTTCCACTTGTTTTAGTATTGATACATTCTCTTTCATCAAAAAGGAAAGAAAGATTAAAAAAAAAATGAAGTTGGCACTCAAACAAAAAGAATCTGCGAATTTTATTAGTTATGGCAGGATGCTAAATAATTGCTGATTACTGATCAACATCCTCTTTCTGTTTTCCACCTTAAGGTGACATCATATCCCATTTCCTTTCATCCGAAACATAATAAAGATTGAGGAGCTGCAATTGTCACTAAGAACCACAATCCCAGACCAAAAATATAAAAAACAAATTTAAAAAAAAAAACACAAAAGTTTCTATTTACCTCATTAGGACCACCTGGGTTGTGACTTGCTGTCAATATAAATGCTCCCGTTGCCTTGGATCCCTGACATCCAAGTTCAAAGGTATAAAACTCATTGTGCAGAAGACTATTGTTACTATTGTTGAAGGAGATGAGCCCAGCTCACAAAGACAAGTCGATTACTTACATCTACACCAACTCTTTCACGTATTACAGCAGATACTGCAGGAGTTGAAAGCAGTCCATTCTGACCAACCCAAACACGTCTTAATCCATTTCCAGCTGCCATCTTAGTAATAATCTGCCAATGGAATAAAATAAATTTCGATCGAATATATGACTTTTCCATTGAGGTTTGATTGCTTGAAACATGCATGCATACTATTAACAGTCACAAACAACAAGGATACCACCCCTCCCAAAAAACACAAAGCAAAAGCAAAACAGCACTGTGCAGAGAGAGAAAGCAAGGAAGAGACCGTAGATATTTTTCAGACAACAAAGGCCATACTATTAAAGGAGAGCGAGAGCGAATTCTTACAACATGAAGTTGACGTATCCTCCAAGAGAATGGTAAGTGTAACAGAAATGAAGATGATAAGAGTTCCCAACCCCCTGAAAACCCACAAAATACACCAATAGCACATTCTCCCCTCTATTGTAGCTATCCAAGAATCACCACTAATAGTGAAAAAACCTATACCACATATCCTAGACTACTTAAGAGAATAAGAAAAGATGATTTGAGTAGGCTGGGAGCAGCACAACATTGAACTGTCTGCCTTGGCCTGGAATGGATAGCCATGCTCAAAACCAGTAGCCAATAAAGAACTCATAATCAAGCACACAATATGTGTCTGTCAGAGATATTGCCCATGCATTCCATTAAAGAATCACACAGGTTAAGAAGATGCTAGTTGGTTCAGCTCACTTAAAACTCATAAAATACTCAAGAAAAAACACACTTTGAGAGCTTATACCACACGAAGTAGGTTTATATTTTAAAACAAATGATTCAGAAAGTTCATGGCCATATTCAATAATTAAGGTGTTTTCATGGTTCACATGACACAAGAAGTCTGATGTCAACAAGTTCAATCTACAGGCCTTTATTGTTGCAAATGCTTTGTTAGCGAGGAACAGAAATGGAAGAACATGAACTGAAAACATCAGCTGAGATTTTAAACACCTCATTCTACTCTGGTGACCACCAATCCAGGATTACTTGAAAGCTGACTGCAAGCCTGATATGATGACAGGAGATTGATTTTATAGCTCAAATGCTTAATGGGGTGATCGAGATGATCAGAAAAGCTTCCTTTCTCATGCTTTCAGCATTTCATATAAAGTGTCAGTTGGCTAATAGATTCTGTTCAGGATGCTATTCTAGATTCTTCTACTCATTAAAGAACTCAAGAAAGGATGTTTATTTGGTGCAATCAATCCATCAAAAATTGACAAACCTTGATGGTGAATCTTAGACCTCTCTACCCATCTACAGCCCAATTACAGATGTATTCCAAACTTCAAACAGAATTATACATGTCCACAGTGTAATGTGACTGCATGGTTGCACAAACACACACAGGGACATGCATCCGCACAAATGCTCAATAGAGCTGGAAGAATTTAAAAGGCATGTGCCCTTCAAAACTGAAAGTAATAGTTCAGCCAAAACATTTCATAATCTGGTAACATTATAACCGCAGCACATATTATATATGGTACCTGAATGGCATCCTTTGAGAAATAGCGACCATCACCAGAAACAACAAGTGTAGCACCTGCTTATAATGGCAAAGAAAAAGGAAGAAAAACAAAATATCAGAAATAGACTAAGTTGTTCAACAGGAAATGATCAGCAGTTATGCATAATGGCATTAGATATAGACACTGGCGATCAATGTCACTGATTGTGTTAATGGCATGCGGAAGGACAAGAATGGATAATTAAGTAACCTTGGGAAACTCTTAATTAAAAACAGAACTTTATATTTCACATCGCATTCACGCACATGTAATTGGTAAAAGAATAAAGTCCATTTGGAATGACTAAGAATCCATTTGGCATTGCTTATGAAAAGTGACTTTAACTTTGAGTCATAATTCAAAAGTTGTTTTTCATAAATAACTAATGATAAAAATAAGTTAAAAAGACTTTAAGTTCGAAGCATGTATAGTAAAAATGACTTGAATCAACTTTTTTGATGCAGTATAAGTTAGAATCCATAAGTCAAAAGTTATTTCTAATCAAACATATTTATGACTTTTATATAGTGTTGTCAAAGGCGAAAGGCACTAAAAGATGCCAAGCCTATAAAAATGCCTGAGGCGCTAGGCACACGCCTAGGCGCTTGGCTGAATGAACCAAGGCAATATGCTATAAATTAAAAAAAAAACGTAATATTATATTATATTATTTTATATAAATCTAAAATATATGTCTTCCCAATTAAGATTAAATCATTAGAAAATCAAAAGAGAATATAAAATATCATAGCATAGTCATATAAAATTATGTTTTTCACCCTTAAAACAAAATAAGATAATTTAAAGTAGCAAGTATACAAATAGATTAAAAAGCAAAAATAAATATCAGTTAAATAAAATGAACAAATAGGTCAAAACATAAATCAATTAAAGAAAAAGAAAAATCCAGCTGAAAAGGAAGAACTTCAAGCACGCGCTAGCCTTAACACCCTGCACTCACTCACAAGGCGCTCGCCTAAGCAGCGCTTCATTGGAATCCAACTCCTGAGGCTAATAAAGGCGTTGGGGCCTCACCTCGCCTGGAGCCCCTAGGCGAGCACCTCAGCAACTCTTGACAACATTGCTTTTCTATGTGTTAAAAGTTAAACACAACTTAAATCAATTAGAAAAAGTTGAACCAAATGAAAGCTAATGAAAAATAACTTTTAACTATGAGTCATAATTCAAAAATTAACTTCCATAAATAAATTGAGACAGATGAGTTCAGTTAGAAGTATGTTTGATAATAAATGCCACAAAATCAATTTTCTAAAGAAGGAAGGTGATATAAGTTGAAGTTAACAAATTAAGTTGGAAAATTTTAACGTTAATCCCGGCAAAATTTTGAATCAATTTTATAAAAACTCATTAATACAAGTCAAGATTTATTTTAACCAAACATGATTATGACTTTTCTTTGAATCAAAAATTAAAAAATAACTTAAATCAAATTGCAAAAAATTATACAAAACAGAACATTGGTCAATTTGTGAAAATTTTCAACTATATCTGTCTATTAGAGCACATATCTCTGGTCCGATTCAGTACAGAGGATGGAGAACACTGTCTTAACCTCAGAGTAAGGGCCCAAAGGCGAGATGGTCATCAAGGGTAGAAATGTTTTCAAGCCGTGATGGAACAAGGAAATAAAAACAAAAGTCGAGCAAGACAGCAGGGTTCTGTTCTAGCAGTTAAAATATTTTATAATTCCCAATTTTAAGGTGCACGAGTTTGACGCTAGATCCAAGTTCAGATGCAAACAATTCTTTGGTGAAGATGACAGATCAACTTCACCTCTAACATTTTGTGGAGTGAGGGCATTGAAGGTTGATTGGACAAAATTCTGCAGATAATTAGGTTGCTTGAACACCTTCACCTGAAAAGAACCAACAAAAAAAAGGAATTGTAACAACCGCAAGAAACGCACAGGATAGATTTAACAAAAAGATAATTCAATCGAATAAGAAGGAACAGAAAGAAATTAACAAATCATCAGACTCGGATCGGAAGCACAAGAGTTAA
This sequence comes from Populus trichocarpa, assembly GCF_000002775.5. Taxonomy (NCBI): domain Eukaryota; kingdom Viridiplantae; phylum Streptophyta; class Magnoliopsida; order Malpighiales; family Salicaceae; genus Populus; species Populus trichocarpa. The sequence continues at coordinate 8,753,792 of NC_037292.2, read as the reverse complement.
ATTCAGATTCAAGATATCTGAACGCGAAAAATCAAGCAGATCAACTGCTAAGAAATGGAATGTGACAGATCTGAATGCAATTGAGAATCAATCGATAGTAATGAGAAAAAGAAAGAAAGAAAAAAGAAACCAAACCTTCTTGCGAAGGCCAGAAGTTCCAGGTTTCTGGTCTCCGAAAGGAGTGGTCTCCACTCGTGAAACATTGAATAGCACCATTTTTTTCTAGCAGGGGAGAGCAAAAGGGCTGTACTGTGACTTAAAAATTATGGTACTTGCTCAAGGAGAGGTGAGGGAATGGGTATCTGAGGAGGATTATTCGGTGTGGATATACGTAATACTCGCAGTTGTCGTTTATTATTTGGCTCGACGGTTGACACTTGGCGGTAGTGTGGTGAGAGTGACAGTGAACGATTCCCGTGGATCTTCAATGAAAAAACCCCGTTTTAATCGCTAACCTATATATCTATTGTCAATTAAGATTTAGGACAATGTATTTATTCAATTCGGTCCCGAAGGTTTCGAACATTTTCAACAGGGTCATTTTGTCAATGTCTGTTCATATTTTCCGGTCAAATGTGACTGATTTATGAAATACAGTGTCGTTTTAATAAATTTGATGAAAAAACAGTGGGAATGGATGAAATGACTCAATTGAGAAATGTACAAAAGATTTGCGACCATGAATTCAAAATCAATTTTATACTCGGATTATATTTTGATTTAATTTTAAGATATAAACATATTGAAATTACATTAATTAACCTAAGTTAAATTATTGCAAAACTTATAGGATAATCTTAAAAAAAAACATATTGAAAAGTTTCTTCCCAATTAACTTAACATTAAATGATAAAATTAATAAAAACAAAACTTAATTATAAATAAATTATAATAAACTCGAGTTAATTAACTAAATAACAATTAATTATGGAATTCAATAATTTTTTTGAATTTGTTAATGCAAAAGGTGTTTCTTCTCTTTTCCTTTTATTTTTTTTCATAGCGATATTTCCTTAAATTAACGTTGATGAATGTTCTTACATCTAGATTTTGAAATCAACAAAAATATAATATATTTCTTCCGCATACAAAATGAAATAAGCCTACTTGCTACTAGCTAGAAGGACATTCAAAAACATAGAATGAAACTCTGCAGAGAAATTGAAGATCTAGAAACTAGATCTGAAGAAATTGAGAGTTATTCTACTACTAGACAGACAGCTAGTACAATCTTTTTCAACAATCCATCAAAAGTATCAGCAAAAAGAAGACTCAGACGACTAAGGAAATTTATCTAATGGATTGTAAATCTTGAATTACTGTAATAAAAAAGAAAAAGGTAGAAGTACTGTCATTGGTGGCAGGAACTAAAAAACAAATTGAAGGAAGCGAGAGAGATTAGCCTAACTGGCCACTTTCTTCGAGTCAGAATAAAATAAAACTTCTATAGCATATAGGATGAAGAAACTCATATATATGTGCATGTGTAGAGATCTAGCATGTGGGCAATATAGCATCTAAATCAATAAAACATCCTCTTTTAAACTCTGTCCCTCCATCAATCCTTGCCTATAGAGAGAAGCAACCGATGACCTAGCTACATTTCCTTCATCCTCTAGGTGGAAGATGCTGGATTTGAATCAGGAAGAGGGTGTTAGTGATTTACAAGTAGAAGTCAAAGATTCACACAGCCCATTTAAAAACAGGAGTTATAATTCCCTTGAACAGACTATGAAAAAACTGTTTAAACCAAGGTTGAGTTTTTCCATTTTCTTTTTTTCGATAAGATGAAAATCAGGAGAAAGAGGAGATTCTGTGCATTGGAAAACTCTCTCTACTTGGTGCATGGTTTTTGAGCGATGAAACAAGAGTATTCTCTTACTAACAACAAAGAAGACTCTTAAATTAATGTGATTCTATTTGATTTGGCCAGTGAAGATGGCATTTCCTTCCAATCACAGAGGTGCCTCACTCTATCTGCTGTTGGGCTTTCTGATGAGAAAGGAATTGGTTAAGTTAGTTTTTTTTTGCAAACTAGCATAGCGGAAAAAATATTTCCCAAACTAGAGTACTCGCGCCGCAAGTTGAAACGGGCATGTGGTGGCTGCGCAAGTTGACAAAGAAAGGACTGTTCAAAGCAGCACAGTGATAAGCCAAGATCATACAATCATTTTTCACTTATCCAGCAAAATAGAACGTCAAAAGAGCCCTATTTCTATCTTTGCTGCAGCTCGCAGGCTAGCCCCATATCCAGCAAAATTCAACGATAACAGTGCCATCCTTGATGTTTCCTAGTAGAATGGAAGAAATGGGTGGTTAACCAGTGAGAGAAACTGCTCTTATATGTTCAGAGTGTGCTCTCCAAGGATTCTGATCCGCAAATTAGATGACCTGCGCGACAGTACAACCATGAAGAAGGCTATATTTGTCTTCAAATTAACTAAAACTATTCACACATTTGATCTGTAAATTTGGATAGCAGTCAGGCAATGGCCAAAATCAAGCAGCAACTTTTGGCAGTGATTTCTTTGTGGTTTATATTTTGGATAGATTGATTAATTGAAAAAATGAATGTTACTGAATTTTTATCACTGGCACAGATCCCTCTACCTGTATCAACTTACACAAGACGGGTCAATGACTCGCAGAGGTTCGACCTGCGCAAGTGACTATGATGCGCTAGTTTACAAAATATTTTTTATCCGCTGTGCTAGAAAAAACTCCGAAGGGTTGTGCAACAAGCATTGGAAGCGATGTAATATTACCATACATGCTGTTTACTTTTTCGCTAGAAACTAGAGGTTCAATCTGATAAAGAAATTTTTTTGCAGAAAAGACAACTTTAGCATGGATTGGCTAGCAAAATTTTGGTTTTGAAATTGCTTTGGGAATCTAGTATTTGATGGCGTTCTTTCTTTACTGCATCGTATATAACTGGAATTACCTTACACCGCTACCCACATGTTATCGTGTCTTCCAGGCTGAAGCCCCTTCTAGGTGGGGAGGAAAAACACTCACAAAAGCAATAGCCCTAAATTGCGTATCTTTAGATAAATCACCAACAGTGAAACGAACATGTACGAAAAGCCATGCTAGCATAAGATCCAGCCCAATATAGGACACGCACTCGAATGAATCGAGTAGGAGCGTGGTCAGAAGTCGGAACCCCATGAGAAGATACCTCAGCCATCCAAAAACTGGAAAAAGGGATCTGCAGGCTCTTATTATAGCCCCTGCCACGAGTCACGATGAGGACCATCACACCTATCTAGACATAAAATTTCAAAATTCGTCAAAGCCCACCTTAGCCCGCCTAGTTTTTTTTCTTGTCCAGTTATTTAAAGAAGAAAAAAAAGGTGATAGGAATTATATAAAACAAAAGGCTTAAAACAAAAGGCATTCAAGCATGCCATCCAAAAGTAACATGCTGGGCATATGCTGCATCAAATAAAATATAGCTGTAAAGGTTTGCCCGCAGTTTTTTTTTTTTTTTCTTGAAAAGCAAAAGCCTAATCCAATGGCGACATTAAACATTTTTTCACCGACTACTTCCATGCGTTGCTTCTTGAAGACACTCATAAATATAAAAATTAATTTTGAAGCCTTGAAATATAAAGAAATACCATGTGAAAAAAGCGGTCAGAATAAAGTTTCATTCTTTTGTTTTTCTTTTTCCCTTAATTTTGTTTTTGTTCAGAAAGAGAGAGAGAGAGATAACGACAGCAAGAGCATACACGGCCACTGATCAAATTTACAAGGCAAATTAAATTAAAATTACAAAGGTCACATAATCCAACCTTCCCCTCCAAGCTCAACATTACAATACCGCTCACCACATTTTAATTGAAACTAAATTCAAAACTTAGAAAAAAAAAAAGAAGAAGAACGCTAAAGCTTAAGCTACAACATCAATTAGTAGTTCCCTTGTCTACCTAAAAGAAAAAAAGTTAAAAAGGAAAAAAAAAAGATTAAAGAAACTGATTCCTATCTCTCCTCTCTCCCTTGCTCTAATTCCACTCAGCCAGCGACGGGTGCCACGGCTGGCTTCGCCTTAGGCGGCCTCCCCCTTCCTCTCCGCGCACCGCTGGGTGGAGCACCACCAGAACTCGCAGCGGGAACCGCCGTACTAGCGTTCTTAGGTGGACGACCACGCGGCCTCCCAGTTCCAGTACTTGTCGTCTTCTTCTTAGGGGAAGCCACAGGCGCGAAAGGATCCCTTGGTTTGGGAGGGCGGCCACGTGGCCTGGGAGGTCCAGAAACAGTTCCTGGTGGGGTTGGAAGCTTAGGCTTGGGAGGGCGGCCTCTGCCTCTCTTCGGGGGAGCGTTGGGGTCAGGCTTCATGTAGTTATTCTTGACCAAAACAAGCTGACCACTTTGCTTCATCTTATTCAAATGGTGGGAGAGGAGTGTGCTATGTGCAGGTGGCAGATCGGGGTGTGTTGACTCAATTTGTTTCGAAATTGATGTCTTGTTTGACCCTTCTTTCTCGTTCAATGCCTCAATAGCCGCCATAATCATCTGGAAACAGAAGGGAAAAAACACATTATAAACCAGACAGAACTGGAAATAAACAAAGAAATAGTATCGATCGCCATCTCATGAAATTGTCACCTCAGGATACTGAGGGGGAGCGGAGGATTGTTGCTGTGACTGTTGTTGGGGTGGAGCTGGTGCCGCTGCTGGTGGTGGAGGAGGAGGTTGGGGGTTAGTAGAATCTTCAGTGATGGTAGCCATGGAAACAGACAAATGTTTTCTAAAAGAGAAGGAGATCGAAGGAACTGTGTGTGTTTGGTGTGGAGAAAGGAAAGGGGGTAAAGGGTTGGATTTAAAAAGGAGGGGTTTTCTTGAGGATTGGATGGAGAGGAAAGGAAAGTGAAGAAAGACGAGGGGTTGATGAAGGATCTAGCGGCTGGGGATTGTGTTTTTTGGTTTTGATCGGACGGTTTCGGTTTGCTTAGAAGGGAAGGACTCGGATTGATGACCTGGTAGCGGCTAGATTGGGGATTTTAGATTTATGCTATTTGAATTTACGATGTTGTCCCTGTTTTTTTAAATGGTGTTTCTACAACAAGGAGGTGTTTATTGCCTCTGAAATAGAGTTACGAACGTGGTGTATTCTTATTGGAGATAGGAATAATCGCTGGGAAAGTTGTTTTCTAAAGCCAGTTAAAATCTGACACGAATCTTGTAAGAAATCGAATAGTTGTTGAGCTTGCTGTTGAAATTCCACAAATGACCGGACTTCTTGCACCATCAGGGATGGAAGGGGGTAAATAGTAAAAATAAGAAAGAAAGAGGTGATGGGGAAAAAATTGATGAATGTATCGCATTGATAAAATTTTAACACATTACGCGAATTGTTTCTTTGCAGTAAAAGTAGAAGAAGAAGCACTCGTCCAAGTACACGTGAAAAAGGAACGCAAGGTCGAGTAAATTTGGTCCCTTTCTTGATCCGAGTTGTTGTTTGGATTAGTACATCGAGCAACAAATAGACAGAAAGGGAGGCTCTGTTTGGCTCGACGAATAATTTGGCTGGCCAGGAACAAATTTTTGTTTGTCAATCATAATTCAGAACCGAGGGCGGTGATTTATTTCTTGTGCCCACTTTCTGTTCTCCCCTCTGAGATGCACGGAACCCCTCCTGCTTATTTGGTTGGTTACATAAGCGTCCTTGTGTACTTCCTCAAGGACGACACTAGATAGCCATGCCATAAGTCAGTTATTTTTTTTATATAGTAAAAATATATAAAAATACGAAAAAAAAATTAAATGCTGGGACACGACATTTTAATGGTGAGATAGTGACATATCAAATTAGCTCATATTAGCTTGCTTTATTTGCAGAATCTAGGACTCAAGTAATTAACTTGCAGCCTCGTAAAAAAACATAATAAAATCAATTAGAAAGCTTTATTTTCAATAAGAAAATATATTTAAGGATAAAAATGTAAAAATATAATTTTTTTAAAAAAAAAAGATGGCTTGAGTCAATTCGGGATAACTTAATAGAAATCAAATTGAAAAAAATCATGAAGCCTAATTTCAAACCAGCTAAACTTACGACCCGAGTAATGAGAACGAGATTACACCATAAAAAACAAATTGAAAAAAATTATAAAGCCTACCTTTAAACCAATCCATTGTTGGGCGAAGAAATCAGAAAATGATTTAAAAAAAAACAACAAAAAATAATAATATGGGTTAACTCCACAAACTCACGTCGCAAGTGATAAGAATAAGATTACCTTATAGAAAACAAATCAAAAATATTATGAAGCACAATTGTATAATAACTTATTGTTGAATGATAAAATAAAAAAAATAAACAATTAAAAAAAGCAAATAATAATAATAATAATTTGAGTCATCCTAGGTTAACCCGACAAACTTGTGACTCAGGTTATGAGATCGAAACAACTTAATAGAAAGAAAATAAATAAAAAATCATGAAGCCCAGTTCCAACCAACTAAATATTGAAGGTCAAAATTAAAAACAAAACAATTTTTTTAAAGAAAAAGCCCAATAAAAGGAGAGAGAAGAAGAAGAAAAAAGTAGTATTACGAGACCATGACAACTCTATAAAAAAATAAAAAATATATAAAGGTTAATTCTTAATCAACTCAATATTGAATGATGAAATTGAAATAAATATACTAAATTAAAAAGGACAAAAAATAACTCGAGTTAACACATGTTAACCTGCCAAAATCATGACCCGGGTTATAAGAAAAATGACTCGAGTCAATCCTGGTTAAACTACCAAACCCGCAACTCGGGTCATAAAATTACGATAATCCAATAGAAAGCAAATTGAAAACAATTACAAAGCCCCTTCCAACGGATCTAATGTTGAAGGTTGAAATTAAAAGAAAGAAAAAAAAGCTAAATGCACGAGATCGATATATAACCTATTAGGAAAAAAAATCACCTGAAAAAAAAAATTTATATCTTGTCAATTTTATTGTTGAGTTGAAAATTCTGGTAAATGTATGGAAATTTGAATTTATATAAATAATTGATAATGAATTAAAAGTACTATTAAAATATATTGAATAAGTTTGACTTAAACCAATAGTTTATGTATGTTTGATGAAAGTAAGGATGATCATTCATGGATGTATTAAGATTTACCTGAAGGGTTGCATATGATGGATTATTGTAATGGAGTTGAGGGTTTTATTAATTATGCACTATCTAATCCGACAAATATTAATGAAGGCGGTATTAGATGTCCATGTAAAAAGTATAAAAATAAAGACTTTTATTATCCAGATGGTGTAACGATGCGTCTTTTATATAAAAAAAAAATTGTGGAGAAATGCATGTGTTGGTTTACACATGAAGAACCATATGTTCCTAGACCATGGTATAAAAGATGATTGGGTTCACTTTTAGTTTTAGCAACGTGCATGGAGTTGTAAATAACAATATTAATCCTTGTATGAACATGATTATGAATGTGATGAGAATGAATCAAGATAATGCAAGTGAATGTCCAATCATAAATGGAGGATCTAATATAGACGCGACCATATTTTTTTTATATCTAAAGAAATTCTGATGAACCATTATGGGATGAGTATACAAATCACAGTAAATTATCAGCAGTATAACAAAATTATGGAATGAGCTAAAAGCATTTTACCTGAAGGAAATAGACAGGAAGAAAACTTTTATGCTACTAAATCCATAATAAAACCCTTCGGTCTATGATACCAGAAAATTAGCATATGTTCAAACTTTTACATGTTGTACTATCTTGAAAATGCAAAGTTAACCGAGTGCAGAACACGTGAGCATGCTCATTATTAACTCAGAACTGGTAGGGAAATGACTCTTGTTGCACATAGAAAACATAGATACTTCTTGGTCATACCTAGACTGCAAAGGTTATTGATGTCTCCAAATACCAATGAACACATGACATGACATCATTCACATGACACAATAGATAAAGTGATGGTGCATCTTTCTGGTGGTGAAGCCTAGAAACATTTTAATAAGGTGCATCCTCAGTTTTTAGTGGAATCACGAAACATGCGTCTTAAATTATGTATAGACAAATTCAACTCATTTAAGTCATTTGTTACTCCTTATTCTTGTTAGCCGATGATACTCACAGTTTACAACTTACCATTAGAGATGTGTATAAGGTCAGAGTTCATGTTTTTATCTACGATCAAACTCATAACTCAAGTCATGAGATCAGGATAATCCCATAGAAAGCAAATTGAATTTTTTTTTGCAAACCTCTACTTCAAACAGATCCAATATTGAAAGTTAAAATAATAAAAAAAAATTATGAGATCGATATATAACCCGATAGAAAAAAAAATCACAAATCATAATTCTCAAAACAATCTAATGTTAAAAAATAAAATTAAAAAAAATCATGTTGTTAATGGGTAAAACAAAAAAAAAACAAAACATAAAACACTATCCAATAAATAATATTTATTTTGAGCATGTCAATACTCTTTAGTTTTTGTATTATTATTATTAATTGATAATGTTAATATGGGAAGTTTTGATGGTATAGCCTTGATAATGTTAATATGGTAAGCGTTAATATGTTAATAATAACGTTTGGTTTCAACAAAAGAACATCTTATCTATCGCCACAGCGATGATGCAACATTCCTCAAACACATTAGTAAGAATTCGAGCATTGCAACTCTTCGCTGGCAATTAAATTCCAGGGCTGCAGTGGAGAGAGACATCGGCCTCCATGATACCAGCGATTCGAAACCTCATTTTCTTCTCCTCCTCTACCTCTCTCGTAACAGAAAAAGTCCAACCCTAGACTATTTTGTTATTGCCATTTTCCATCTAATAAATAACTAGGAGTAATCAGTATTGCTTCTATTTAACCACTAACTTTCCGCTAACATTTACACACTAAAGGACAGCCTACATTACAAAAAGAATAAGAAAATAATTCCAATTAAAATATGCTTTAGCCTTCAAGGGGGCGTTTCTCTCGAAGCTGAGGTAGACGCGGTGGCAGTTTTAGTATTTGAGCTTGAATTAAATGTACGGGAATCAGATTCACCGAATGTTCCAGCAGTACCGAATGTTCCAGCAGTTGAGGACATTCCTCCTGGCCTTCGAGATCTCCTATATCTAGAACCAGGAACTCCAGGTCTGCCTGGTTCTTCTAGATTGCTAGGTTTCCTTGACAACAGGACAACAATACGTCGCATATGCGGCCGCGACTGTGGATCACCTTGTGTGCATAGCAGCCCTATATGAATACATGTTTTCACCTCTTCGGTGACTGCTGAGGATGCTAATTCTGGGTCCATAATCTCCAAACTCCTATCTTTCTTGTGGTGCTTATATGCCTGCGCCAACAGCAAAACAAAGCTTTAAACCATGCGAAATGCTGGAAAACACAATAATAAAAATATATAATTCCACAGGTGCTTCTCCAAGTAGTAGCAGACAAGTCATTTCAGAACAGATATGCAAGGTTGCCCATGCATATTAATTGAAAATAATTTGGGCACCTCAGCTTGAAACAATTTCCCAAAGCCAGCTTTGATTCACTACAATTCCATCGAATCCTCTAGGTAGGCCGTAGGCTCTTCCCAAATCAGCATATATATACTATCTGATGTCAATTTGGATTTTATAGCTTTTCCCAAGATCAAACAATATTTACCTTTCTTTTTTCTTGGTTTACGCCCAGAAAATAAGAAAAAGGTTTCTTATGTGAGAACACTTCAAAACTTAGTGATTGTGTTGCAATTTTGACTTTCTTGATGTATTATTATCTTCGACATTAAGTTATCTTTGGCCTATAGGATCAAAAAAAAAACTTACCAGGAGCAGTGGGCAGAATTTAAGAATGAGTTCATTCAATGAATTTACTGAGTACTTCTTTCACAATTCTAACAACATTAACTTGACGTAACTTTGCCTGTATGTCAACAAGTTATCAGCCAAATTTTTGTTTCCAATTTTCTCCTAAACCAAATTCAAAGAAGGCAAAAAAGATGGTTGAAGTCTCAAACAAGCAACGATATTGAAATTGATAAACAAATATGGACAAATGAAACCTACAACACCACAAAGCGCCATGATATGAATTAGTTAAATGAAACCTACAACACCACAAAACGCCACAATATGAATTAGTTAAATGACAAACCATGTCCTTACCCAATCAAGTAGATTCTGTGCTTCAACATGCTGTTGACTAAATGTTGAATTTCTTTGGCCGCTGATCAGTTCCAGAACCAAAACCCCAAAGCTAAATACGTCTGCCCCCACCGATAAATGTCCATGCATGACATACTCTGGAGCCATATACCCGCTGTTGCCAATCATAAGCCAATTATTATATCATTCACAAACTTTATACCAAGCAATCAGACTCTGTTCAAATCATAAAAATATGGCCCCTATTATGGCGGTCGAAATTTGAAAACATACTTGGTACCAGCAACACGGGTGTTGACATGTGTTTGATCTTCCGGGAACAGACGGGCCATGCCAAAATCAGCAATCTTAGGAACCCATTTGTCATCCAGTAAAATATTGCTTGCCTTGATGTCACGGTGGATGATGCAACTGTGAGAATCCTGATGAAGGTAAAGCAAACCCCGAGCAATGCCAATTATTATATTATATCTCGTCTTCCAATCAAGCTGTCCTCTTTTGTCAGATTCTGCATGAAAATCATCACTATGACTATTTTGATTGGGGCACAGCAATGTCAACAAAAAATCAAGTGCACAACCATCATGTTGTGCTTTTTTATTATGTAATAATTTAGAACTCATTGGTTAGAGGCAGGTTGAAGACCTCCTTCTTCCTTCTCTCTTTCTTTTTATGAAGTCAGTGAGGGATGAGATTACGATCACACAGCCTCCACAGTTGGGCTAGAACTTGTCAAAAGAGGCATGCTACAAAAATTCCCAGTTGACCGGGGCACTCATGTTCAAAATCAAACTTTTAGAAATAGATAAGTCAAAACCTCATGATCTTTCTCTCTCGCAAGGTGGAACAAGCTGACAAAGACACAACTTATTTATGCAACGATGATTTTAACAAGGTCTTTCAGGAATGGGTCCACAATGCTGGAACAGGTGAAGAGCAAGAAAATCATCTGTCTTACGAATATTTAATTCTCAAACCAGAGATCATGACTAGAAATAAATAAACAAATCAAAACAAATGTTGGAATTTTAACCACAAAACAAATTAAGAAAATAAGATCAGTTGAAAGTAAAACCTTTTTTTTAAAAAACAGTCGTGTAATGAAGAACATGATATTGTCTTGACCATCTGTTGTTAGTTTCTTGGCACCAAAATTTAGAACATGAATGTGCGCCACTAATTCAGCATCACAGGTCCTTTGGAAACAAAATGCTGGTTGTCAAGGAAATGTTTGGTTAATTTAATCCAGTCAGGCTACTCATCAGATCAAATTGCTTTAGAAACTGAACCTGTATAACAACATGATTCCTTTCTATCCACCAAAGAAAACACTTGATAATATAGATCTGCTACAACTTTCAAAGGTCTAAAAATCATTAATAACCCCAAACTGAGAAAGATAATCCAAGTTTCTTTAAATACGTTTTGCAAAAACATAAATAATCATTGAGCAATTGTAGGAGAAGAGATTGAAACTTAAACATGCTAGTGTTATTCAATTGAACTTAGTTCATCTCATAGAAGAGCAAGTGGGAAAGTAATGTCACAAAACATGAAAAGGAAAAGGAATCCTAGAATAACAAACTTTTAACTGGCACTTACTGAACAGAAGCTTGTCAAGGCTCTCATTGGCAACATACTCGTAAACCAGTAGCTTTTCCACACCATGTGCACAATATCCTAACAAATTTACAATATTTCGATGCTGGACTCGTGCTAATAGCTTTGCCTCATTCATGAATTCTTTCTTCCCCTGATTTGAACTGTGAGACAGCTTCTTCACTGCAATCTCTCTCCCATCATCCAACTTCCCCTATTTAAAACATTCCAGAGTTAGAAGAACACTCAATTGCCTTCTTTCCCTTCCTAGAGATCTAGGAACCCTTGCCTCGTCAAGATTGGTATTAAAGTTCAGGATCTACAGAAGATTGGAATAACTTGCTAGCTTCCTGCGCGCGCGTGCGCGTACCGACAGAGATATAGGCCTTTTCCCCTTGAACAAGTTATATAACGAAAAATATCCTCTAACTAATTCCGTACTGAGAGCATCTATTCTCATTAGTATACAAGTATAACCCTTTAAATTACAAGATCTTAAACTTGTTTCGCGCAGTTGGATAATCAGGTTGATTGTTTTTCTTCATGGCTAGTGGCCACAATTAGTCTCATTTCAAAAAGTCTTATTCAATAACACGAAACATTCTAGACAGAATTGGCAGAACTTGATGTAGCAAATGCCATTTTGTTAACGTTTTATAGGCTATATGTCTATTTGATACCAATTATATGCATGATTGTGTTAAGGATCCAAAACGCGGTGGCAGACAATATAATGACAACAATATTTATTAAAAAGAATAATAATGATAAACTGATACAAATAATCATCAATTCTTCCTCTCAAGCACAGGAAGAAAAAAAAAAACATCAACTCTTGAAAGGAAAAACCAAAAAGAGCATGATAACTCTTCGAATTCTTTTGACCAAACAGAAATTGGGATTCACTAACACACCCAATTAAAGAGAAATATTTACCTTGTATACAGGTCCAAATCCACCTTCACCGAGCTTGTGAGTTGGGTGGAAATCTTTGGTAGCAGAGAGCAAAGTCTCAAAAGAAAACTGCTTCTGTTCCTGTTCAGCAATCTTCTCCAAGTCCTCCTCTTCTGGTCCCTCTGGTCAAACAAATCACATACCAAGAAACCAAGCAGTTAGATCATCAATGGGTCATGCACATAGCATCTTAGAACTTAATCCAAGAGAATGAACTGGTTTTCTTAATTACCTTTGCTTGAGTTGAGCTTGAAAGGCTTCATCAGATTCTGCAAGAAATTATTGGGCTTCGTCATAGTTTTCAAGAATTGCTAAAAGAAAAGACCATGGGAAAGTACTGTTACAGGTGATGAACACTAATATATTCAAGTGAAGTATGTGGTTTTGACTGATTTCTGGGTGTTCAGGTTTTTTATATTCTTGGTTAGAAAGAGAAAGCTGGATCGACTCTTCTTGAGATTTTTAATTATTGTGTTTTTTTTAATGATTTTGAGGTGTTTTTGTCTGTGCTGGCAATGAGAATACAAGATGATCCCTGTTCGAATAGTCAACCGAAATAGGGTAAGTTAACCCTGGATATTAATGGCTACTCTCTTTTTCTGTCCTTTATTTTTGATTTATCCCGATCATCGTACTTTTTTTTCTTGACTTCATCAAAGTTTTTTCTCATATTAAAAAAAAAATGTTTCTACCAGGAGCGGAGCGCGTTCCTAGTGCAATTGCTATACACCGTGTTTTCAATGGTGGTGATGTGTTTCTTGTGGAATGAGACACTGATTCGTTCAAATATGACATATAATCACAACAACTCCATTTAATTATCTAAATAGTAAATTTTAAAAAATATAGTTTAATTGATCAGATTTTAATTAGGTATTGAATTTGTTTTTTAGAGATTACGAGTTCGAATTACACAAATTTCAGGATCACAAAAAGATTACATAGTCGCTAATTTTAAGACTCGTGAAATTAGTCGAGGTGCATATAAACTGATCCGAACACCCATATTAATAATAATAAAAAAAAAAAAACCAAATGGTCAACTGAATAATTCTTGTTTTTGTCTTCCTTCCTTCGAGCACGAATTCATGACATAATCATATAGACAAGATAGGATTATGCATGCTTTTTATCCGCGTGAAAGTTTACAGTACACTGACTTAATCATAAAGACAATTGGATTGGTTAAAAGGGTATCGCATGAAATGAAGAGTTAACTACTACCTCCTTCGGGTCATGCATCATATCATAGATAATATAAAACTATTGATAGAACTTTGTTTTAAAATTTAAAATTTTATTTCACATAGTATTAAAAAATTTAAAATTAATAATCTAAAAGTAAAAAAATTTAACCCCACCACCATTGTTTCTTAAATTAAGTCAGTATACATGATTATAAATACAGGAAACAGGTTGTGTATACAAAGAGAGACAATATTCAATTAATGAGATAGAGACAGGGAGAATGGAGGGAGGAGGACCGGTCAGATAGCAAATACTTATGAATCCAAGCATGTGAGAAATTGAAAGGTGTTTGGAATTATTCAAAACTTGGGAGTACGGAAGTATGGGGAGATGGAAGTCGGAGGACTTGGAAGAAGGAATAGAGAGAACACGTTATACTATTCAACTTGTCTTTCAATTATGAATGAACTTCTGTTACTTTACCTATATTCTAAACCGCGTGGAAAAACAATATTGTACAAGTGTTTTCCTCATTTTTTCTTTATATTATATATATATATATATATATATATACACACCTATAATCTAAACTTTGCGGGAAAAACATTGTGCAACTCACGGTGTTTTTTCTATTTTTCCCTTGTATATATTATTAACTAATATATTAAACCGTGTGGGGGATTTACTGTTCCTCCACACACAAAACACTGTGGATTACAACAGTAATCCACAGTGATTCTTCTCTTTTTTTTTTTTCTTTTTTTTTTACTTTTCCCTTTCTTTCTTTTTTCGTTTTTTTTTCAAATTTTTTTTTTCAACTTTCTTATTATTTTTTTTTTCATTTATTTTTTTTCAAAATTATTTTTGTTGATTTTACCTTTTAAATATTGACCTGGATAAAATTTTTGCTTTGTAATTTTTTTCTTTAAAATACTGTGGATTGCTATGATGTTTTTCCACTTAGTTTTTCTATTTTATTTCTTTATTTTTCAAAATTATATTTGTCAATTTTTTTTAATATTGAGCTGATTGAGAATTTGGTTTTGTAATTTTTTTCTTTAAAACATTGTTGATTGCTACAGTGTTTCTCCGCATGATTTTTTTTCTCCAAAATTATCTTTTTTTTATTTTATTTTTTAATATTGAGCTGGTTAAAAATTACAGTTACAATATGTGAGGAAAGCACTGTAACTTTTTTTGAAAATTATTGTTCATTGCTACAGTGTTTTTTCCCACATGGTATTTTTTATAATTTTTTTCAAATTATCCTTTTCAATTTTATTTTTTTAATATTAAGTTGTTTGTGAATTACAATTACAAGTCATTACAAATAAGGTTAAATCATGTGGGGAAGCACTGTAGCTTTCATCACAAAACACTGTGAATTGCTACAGTGTTTCCAACATGATTTTTTTTTTCTTTTTTTGGTGTTTGTTTTGTTATTTTTTTTTCTTAAATTGTCTCTGTCGATTTGTTTTTAATATTGAGTTGATTAAGAATTTAGCTTTATAATTTTTTTCTTTAAAACACTGTGAATTGTTGCAGTGTTTTTCCATGTGATTTTTTTATGATTTTTTTCAAAATTATCTTTGTCGATTTTTTTTTAATATTGAGTTGGTTAAGAATTATAATTACAACAAAACTAAATCATATGAGGAAAGAGTTGTAGTTTTTCTCACAAAACACTGTGGATTGCTACAATATTTCTCTAAATGGTTTTTTATTTTATTTTATTGGGAAAAGCGTTATAGTTTTCCTCACAAAACATTGTCAATTGCTACAATGTTTTTTCTCATGGGTTTTTTTCCTTCCAAAATTATCTTTGTTGGTTTTTTTTTAATATTAAGTTGGTAGAGAATTTAGCTTTGTAATTTTTTTTTCTTTTTATTAACTGAAAAGCTAAATCATGTGGCGAAAGCACTGTATCTTTCCTCATAAAACACTGTAAATTACTACAAATCATTTTGTTCAGTCTCTAAGTTTTGGATCACCAACACAACTTTTTTTTTCGTCATGAAATATTTGTTCCATCATGCCTTTAATTTCTATTACTTATCTAGCGCTAGTTCACAATTATAACACTATCAAATACATTTGTTTTATAAGCCCGCGGCAGCGCGCGGGCATGTCATCTTGTTTATAATTTAAAGTGTGTGGGATGAATACTGTAAAGCAACATTGTTCATCCCCTCGTTTTATTGTGAATGCATAGTTTATTGTTTTTTTATTATAAATTTAAAGAGAAAATATATAAGGTGAATTTGTGCAATCGCAATGTTGACCCCCTCATATTTTAATGTAGACATATTTTTCACTTTTTTTTAAGTTTGTTATAAATTTAAGGGGGAAAAATATTAAACTTGATTGAGTTCATGATCCAGATTCATCCTAAATAAACTAAAGTGCGTGGGGTGAACACTGTGTAGACACATTGTTCACCCCCTCACGTTTTACCGTGGACGATACTGGTCATTGGTTTTTTTTAAGGTTTTGCTATAAATTTAAGGGGAAAATATGTGAGATGAATATTATATAATTGCACTGTTCACCATCTTATGTTTTACCGTAGACGACACTGTTTACTTTTTTTTAGGTTTGCTATAAATTTAAGGGGAAAAAATATTAAACCCGGTTGAATTCGTGATCCGGATTCACCCCACAAGTTTTGTTGTAGACGACACTGTCCACTTTTTTTTTGTTTAAGAAAAAATATTTTTTTTGTTTCTATTTAAAAAAAAATCACAATCACAATCATATATTTATTTATATTTAGATTAATATCCATTCTCTTTTTTATGTTATTTAGAAAACCTATTTGAAATTATGATTATTTTTTAATTTTTTAGAAGGTTTTTCTAAATAATCATATATTTATTTATAAAAAAAAGCATTTGTTGAAAAAAAATAGGAAAAAGAAAGAAAGAAAAGGTTATACGTTGTTAGGCTTGGTAAAGCCAGGCCAACCAGCTTGACCTATTTTGTTAGGGCCCGCATGACTGGGCCTATATCTATTTTTGTTACACCGTCATCTGCCTCAAAATTTTTAAACAAAATTAGATGTTGTCTAATTTTTCTTAACGTTTTTTACTCAAAAACTTGTTTTTCAACTTATATTGATTCAAAATACCTATAAAACACGTCAAGAACCACAATAAACCTATCTATGACCTCAAAAAAATTGTTTTTTTACTCTCTCAATCATGGACTAAAAAATAACAAAAATGAACTTTTTACCAAAATTGAATTTGAAAAGTATTGAAATACTAAAATTGTATAATCTATGTTATTTTTTAAGTTCGAAAACGAAAGTACATCTTTTTTAAAACTTATAGCACGTCATCCATGTTTGATGTTTTTATTTATTTAGATCTCTCATCTTATAATCTCACTATTTTACAAAAAATCAAAATTAATTGGCTTTCAATTAAGACTAAATCGTCAAAAAAAAATTAAAAATCAAATTGAAAAAACAAAAAAAATTATATAGTTCATCTATAATAACATGTGAGAGGATGAATAGTAGTTGCGAGAAAAACTCACTCCTTTTAATTTTATAGTTAATTGTCATTGACGTCACATGGTTGAGTTTGGTCGTTTTCAAACAAGGTTATTGCTTATTAGCATGCGGTGTCTATAAGTTAGTTTCCCTAAAAGACAATGATAAATACTCACGTGTTTACAATGCGTCAGATTCAAATAAAAAAGGACTTTCACGTGTATATAAGTTAGTTTCCCTAAAGGTCAAACCGAATATTTTTCTCAAGACATGGGTTTATTCATTCAATTTATCATTTAAGTTATAAAGTTTTTAGGATGAATTTATTTTTATTTATTTAAATAAATAAATTTAGTAAATACAATAAGATGAATGTCTTATTTTTACAGTTTGTTTCTTAGTTATTGTTAACAATTTTTTATTTATTTATATGAATGGTTATTAATTTATTTAGTTAGATAATTACATAGACCTTTTATTTTTCACACTAAATTTCTTATGTAATTTTTTTAAAAGTAGCCTGTATACTTGATATTTTTTTTTAAATAATTATAATTCATAGCGAAGCACGAATTAAATGACTGGTCATAATTGAAAGTCTATACCTGATCTTGCACACAAGTGCCTCTAATATTAGTACACCATATGAGTAATTTGTGTGTAGTATGCTAATAAATAGAAAAAAAAACATTTACAAACAAAAGTTATGAGATCAAGGTAATGCCATATAAAACAAATCATAAAAAATTATAGAACTTAATTTTTTATTAATTCAATACTAAACAATGAAATTGAAAAAAAACAACTAAAGTTAGTTTAGGTTAACCTACTAAACATGTGACCTCTAATAATGAGATCAAAATAATTTCATAAAAAGAAAGTAAAAAAAATATAAAACTCTATTTATAATAAATCAAATGTTGAAGGTTGAAATCGAGAAAAAATAAATAAATCCATGAGACTAAGATAACTCTATAAAAATCAAATTGAAAAAAAATTTATGAAGCTCAACTTCCAAACAATCGAATATTAAATGATAAAAGTTTTTAAAAAACTAAATAAAAAAAGAAGATTGAGTTGTTAGATGATGAGATTGAAAAAAAAAACTCAATTAAAAAATGATAAAAAAATAAATTGAGTCAATTCAAGTCAACCTGTCAAACTCGTGATTTATGTTATGATATCGGAACAACCCATTGAAAAGCAAATAAAAAAAATATGAAGCCTAATCAAGAAATATTCAGTTAAAAAAACTAAAAAATAAACATAATTAACCCGTCAAACTTGCGATATGAGTTATCAGATCGGGAAAACGTCATAAAAAAATTAAAAAATATAAAGCTTGATTCTCAATCAACCTAGTGTTAAATAATAAAATTTAAAAAAATAGAAAAAACAACCCAAAAAACTACTTGAATTAACTCGGGTTAACTTGTTAAACCCGTGACCTGACTCATAAAATTGGGATAAATTTATAGAAAGCAATAAAAAAAATTACGAAGCTCTAGTTCTAATAGATCTAATATTGAAGGTTGAAATCAACAAAAAAAAAAATTAAATCCATGATGCTGATAAATGACCTAAAAGAAAAAAAAAGAGAATTATGAATCATAATTACCAAAATAACATAATATTAAACTATAAAATTTAAAAAACCTAAAAAAAGGGTTAGTAAATGATTAAATTGAAAAAAAAATTCAAAACACTTTTATAATAAATAGTTTTTATAATAAAAATACAAGAATTCACTCTTTTAATCCTAGGAACATGGCCTCAGTTTCTCAAATCAAATTTAGCTTGGTACATGAACATCGAGACATTAGTCTTATTTGAGAACACGGTTCAAACCATGTTTTATTAAAATTTAATTTTGTTTGTTTAAATTTTTTTTATATATTTTTAGATCGTTTTAATATATTGATGTTAAAAATAATTTTTTTAAAAATAAAAAAATATTATTTTAATATATTTTTAAACAAAACACACTTTAAACCAAAACTCCATTCAAATTCCCAAATACACTTTAAAAAAGCCACCTATTCCCAAATACACTTTAAAAAAGCCACCTAGCCGTGACCTTTTGTTGTTAAACACCGCCGAAAGTTATTCAACCATAGTGATAAAAACGATTGAGGCACCGTTTTGTGTTTGGAATTACGTAGTGCATTTTAAATATATGTATATTTTAGTTTTAAAAAATATTAAATTAATATTTTTATTTTTTTTTAAAGTACATTAAAAATAAAAAATTTAAAATACAAAAGAAATAAATAAATCATCACCAACAATATAAATAAATTTTTTTGGTAGGTAATAGGTCTAAGTGCCTAAAAAATACAGATAAAATTCATTATGAGTCACGAAAGAAATTATATTATTCAGCATGATACATTGATTATATCATGAAACAAGATATTGTTATAATCAAATTAATTTTTTAAACAAATGGATGATAAAAAAAAATGAACCACTTCACAATACGGGTGCAAACAATTAGGTTGATATTACATTATCTTCATCAACCCTTCTTTTAGATATAAAGAGTTATGTTAATTATCTACGTGAATTTTTAAAGCATTTATAATATTCAAAAAATCATTTTAAAATAAAGAAGAATTGCGACTAAACTATTGATTTTTAAAAAGCTACAAACTATAGCTTTTAAAAATAACACATAGAATAAACTATCATATCAACTTTTGAAATATTATAAACATTTAAAAGCTCCCATCACAACTATATAAACTATTGATTCCTAATTAATGGACAGTAACATATTAAATATAGCTGTTAAAACCATGCATTTGTTTTGGTGCGCTCTTAGAGCTCGTTTGGGAACGCGGCTGCGGCTGTGTTCCTAAAAAATTTGAAATTTTTTTTTATTAAAATTTAATATGATTTGTATGTTTTGGATCGTTTTGATGTGCTAATGTCAAAAATGAGTTTTAAAAAATGAAAAAATATTATTGGCATGCATTTTGATACGAAAAATTATTTAAAAAGTACTCGCAACCACACTGTCAAACAAGCTCTTCGAATATAACTAGAAAAGGGAATATATAGGAATTTCGATATCTATTTTAACAACAGCAGCAGCAGCTAGGGCAGCTGCAGCTAGATGATTCAACATGTTGGAGGATTGTCATGGTTGCTGCTCTTGCTTGCTGAGCATTTGAATAAATTATGTCCCTGGCGAGTGATCCAAGTAATCATTTAAGCTTTCCCCTAAATCCGACAATAATGATGGCTTCCAGGCACCAGTATCTAGGGCTTTCCACTGTCACCGAATTCTTTTTTTTTTTTTTTTTATAGTCATTGAACTGCCGTGCGGGGGTTGAGATTATATTTTAAATTTTTTTATTTAAAAATATGTAAAATTAATTTTTTTTATTTTTAAAATTTATTTTTGTTATTATAAATAATAGTAATATAAAAAATTATTTAAAATAAAAAATTATTTTTTTAAAAAGCACGATGCAATGTAAACAAACACACCAATTAATATGACAGGTATTTTTATAGCTTTTAAGGTTGTAGTTTTTAAAAAATAAATTTAATTAAAATTGATGTGAGATAATTTTTTTCATGATAAATGTATCTTCATGAATAAAAAACTATTTATTTTAATTTATATAAGATCAAAGTTTGAAATGTAAATATATCCATGAAATTTAATCTGAAAAAATACAAAAGTTATTTGATTAATTAAATATTTTTTCTCTATAATTAAATAAAAAAACAGAAACTACCATAATACATTTTCTTTATTTACGGGGGCAAGCGGGTATGTTTGGCATAGCAAATCAACCATTGTTTTGTTGAATTTTGAATTTTTTCGCTTTAATTTTTTTTATATTTTTATATTATTTTGATGTGATATGTTAAAAATAATTTTTAAAAAATAAAAAAATATTATTTTAATATGTTTCCAAATAAAAAAACACAATCTCTATCTCCATCTTCAACATCCCCACAAATAATTGGGAATAATTTTTCTAGTCCCAGCTGTAATTCCAAACAAAATTTAAAGGCACAGACATCTTCCTGTAGAAAATTAAAAGCCTTGTTCTTCCATGCACAGATGGGATCTTAGAGCTCCCGTAACGTCAAGAGAATAGAAACTCAAAAGCCTATTGCAAAATTTTAAGAAAGTAATAACAATCTTGTTTGCTTGCGTTTTGTTGGTTTGTACCTACCAGGAGTTGTCAAATACTTGAAGCATCATCGAACGCGAAGCAATCTTTGCTTCCTTTTCTAACCATCTATTGTATTTCCACATCATCACATCTCTGTCAGTCCTCATGACACAGAATATACAGGAACTCCAGAACAGAATAAACACACACTCACTCACTTTATATACTTTACAAATGGATACATTTAGTATACAAATAACTCAACTTTGCCCTTACAAATAATAAACAAACCCCATATGATGAAATGATGCAAACATGAGAAAGACAAGAGGCTGGGGTTACTTACCCTTTCTCTTTCCTTCTCGGAGACATTTAAAAAATGACAAAAAGAGTGTTCTAGTCCTATCTGTCTTGATAAACTAACGCCTACGCACCTGGCGCACTGGAATCTCTGCTTGATCACTCCAGTTTCGCTGGCCAGGCCCTTTCTCACAACATACAAACGACAGCTTGGCTTCGCTTCACTAGCCTACACACACATGCACTCACCATCCTCCCCCTCCCCCTCAAGAGGGGATGATAAGCTGAACCCACCAAAAAATTGGGCTTACTTGGACACCAAAAACTGTTAATAAGATTAAAAGAAAGAAAGAACGAGGAAAAAAAAGAAAGAAGAGGGCAGACTTTCAATTATACAGTCCATCAAGGCTCGCCTAAAGGACCATAGCAGGAGCCTCCCCCCTCCATCGAGGGACTTCCCGTATGAATATTTTCCTGAAAAGGTGGCAATGCATTTGGTCTCGTGTTCCTTGGACAACAATGTCAGTGATCATCCATCTTCAAATTGCAGCTGCTAATTAGCATCCAAAATGCAATCTGCATTTCCGCGAAAAAGATAGTAAATCGATAAATCTTTTTAGCTACTTTAAGTTAACATTATAATATTTAAGAGGACGCAACAGAAGAATTTAACTGAAGCTACCAATTATCTTCTTTGATATGCATGGTTGAGGACAGCGTGACTATAGAGCACCATCTTCCAAGTTCCTTGCACGTTGCTCCACGTTTCTTAGATCTCGAAGATGTTGTAGAATATCTTGCAGCAGTTCTATCCCCTTATCTCCTTTCCTCAAGGAGGTGATGCAATGCTTGAGAAATTCTCTATCAGCCTCAAGTGCTAGTAGCCTCTCGTAGAAATGGTCCACCTCCTCCTCAACTGCAAGCTTCTTCCTATCCATGTCAGATTTGTTAACTGACATTTGGAAAGCAACAGAATCAAACCCTTTTGAGTGCCCATTTAGTATCCCATCTTCACTTTCTGTATCAATGGCATCAAAAAGCGGCAGAAGTCTCTTTGCCTTTGCATCAATGTTTCTTCTTCCTTGCTGATGCTTTCCATTCATTTCCTTGTAGTGACCATTTGCAACTCCATTTGATTCACTGCTATGATCATAAATCTCATTGTAGTCATTGCCATTCTCTTGATATAGATGCTCAATCGGTTTTATGTCCTCAAATTGTTGCTCTTCATCATCGCTCAGCATAAAAAGCTTCTCTTCCAAGACCTTGAGTTGCTCTAGAATTGATAGCCTCTCCTCCTCAAAATTAGCCAACGACGACTCCAAATATATAACTGCGTCTACCGGGGTGTTCTGATTACTACTTTCTTGATGGTTATCGAAGCTTTCAGCTACTTCTCTCCCTTCATGATTCAAGTCAGCAGATAGTCCGTCGCTATCCTCGGCATTGCTACAAGAAGGCGAGGCAGTTCCACTTCTCGTGCTACCATCTCTCCTTCTTTTCAACACCATCAATTTCTCTTTCATCTCATAATCCTGTACCTTCTTTCGATATATTTCCAGCTCCTTTTCCAGCTCCGCTTTCTCTTTCTCTCTCTTTACCATAAGTTCGTTCAGAAGCTGCAAAGCTTCTTGGTCATACTCTGATTGCTCTTCCATCATTCTCTGATACTGCAAAGCTTCCATCTGCATCGCAGCCTTCTCTTCTTGAAGTCTATTTATCATTGCCATTGTCTGGTTAGCTGCCACAGCAGAGGCACTTCTTTCTTCTTCTAGTTCTGCATATAAAGCACTTAAAGCCTTCCTTTCAGCTCTCAAAGCTGATTTCAACTTCTCCGTAGTCAAAACTCCTTCACCTGCTTCTACGTCACTAATGATACTTCCGTCCAAAGACTCTTCTGTGGCCGATTCTTTTCTTTCAAGTAGTAGCAGTTTCTTGTGTAGGTGATGAAGACTATCCATAGAAGTTGGTGTATCAGGAATTTTATCTTCCTCAAGCTCATTGCCCTCTGTATGCAATGATGGCTCGCCAGTCTCCACAGTTATGGTCCTAAATTCTATCGCATCTTCCTCAGCTTGCTTAGAACCTAATGCAACCAACAATTCAGTTTTTTTCAAATCAAATCATATACACATACAGTAACAATAAATTCTAATACAGCAGTATAACAAAGGAAAGGTTACCATGATCTTCACATGCATGTTTATTGACATCACTAGTTGAAGGGTCTTCTTGTTTGGATGAATATGAAGGAGAAACTTCTTCACCATAATGAATATCATCAATTTGTCCCTGATCAGGAATTTCAGTTCCTATCGAGACATCCGCTTCTATTTCGTCACTAAGCATTTGCAGTGCTTCTTCAGACACTGCAAATTTTATCAAATTTATCAAATTTATCAAATGGGAATTCAAGATGGAACATTGAGTACAAATTAGATCAAACAAGGTTGAATGCGTACCTTGATTGTAATCTGAATCCATGAACTCTCCTACGGCCAGTGAACTTTCTTGAGCATCATTGCCATCACTAGAAGGGGTTTGAGTTGGTTGAGCAGTGGCAACTAGCTCAAATTCCTCCTCCACCAAATCCAAATCCGCATGCACTCCCGAGGAACTCTCTTTCTCGAGTATTTCCATGAACCTAACCACTGCAATCTTAGGTTCCTCCGCATTATCATCGACTGAAATCAATGGCATTTCCTCTTCTAAATTGCTCCTATCCT
Organism: Populus trichocarpa; assembly: GCF_000002775.5. Taxonomy (NCBI): domain Eukaryota; kingdom Viridiplantae; phylum Streptophyta; class Magnoliopsida; order Malpighiales; family Salicaceae; genus Populus; species Populus trichocarpa. The sequence goes on along the minus strand of NC_037292.2, from coordinate 8,729,228 downwards.
CCACAATCAATTCATATTGTGCTCCAACTTGCTTATCAAACTCCAAAACAAAATCTTCACTACCACTATTCTCCTCCACTCCCTTTCCGTGCCTCTTTCGAATTTGCTTCTCTGTCGCATCGGAATCGATTAGTTCAACTGGAATCAAGTGGCAATCATCTTGATCAATGTAAAACTCTAGATGCCAAGGTTGAATTTCAGAAGCCTTGTCCTTACTGCTACTGGCTTGAACCATCACAGGTTGAACACAAGCTGGATTATCCATTTGCCCATTCAAATCATCCTTCTTGACTGGTTCTTCCTGTTCTTCAAGAAACACATCTTCTTTTTCACAATCATCAGCAGCCACTTCCTTGCGATCAAAATTAGAAACAGGGCCTGAACAATTCTGCCCCACTTCCTCTTCTCTGTTTCCAATCTCAAGTCCCCTGTTTTCAACAATCCCCTGTTCAACTCCACAGAAATCACTCACAAAATCCGAGCTTTCTCTATCAGGATGATCCTCCACACCAACTTTATCATCAACTTGATGATCCAAAACCAAATTTCCTTTCTGGGTAAATACCGAGTCACCCCAGGAAGGGTTGATTAGACAGTAATCATCACAAAATAATTTTGTGTCCAAGCAAACACCACAACAAGAACACTTCAAATCATCCTCACCATTTTCACTTAGCTTACCACCCCCTAAATCTTGAAGGTCACGAAGTTGCTTCATCCAAGGAAAGAAAGCAAACTTGTTCAAGGATTCGCTATGTGATGAGGATGAGCAGTCCTCACACATATCTTGCGATTCAGCTAGTTTTCTATGATTCGAACAATACCCCAATTTGGAAATCTCTTTAGCATGATCATCACACACAAGAGATCTATAAGAATTCTGGAAATTTGTAGGCTCAAAGAAGTGATCAAGCCTAGAACACCAGAGACAGGGTCTCTTAAGGCCAAAGTAATCAGCAAATTTGATGATTAAATAAGAAAACAGAGAATTTAAGAGGAGTAGAATGATCAGAATCCATTCAAGGATTGCATAGACTAGGATAAGAGTGATCTTGTTGGTGTTTCTGTTCAGCATGGTTGCAAACTTGTTACCTGCCATGGATGGTTGCTCTGTTTTTCTTGCTATGTACAAGGAAAGAGATGGAGTTGGGTAAGATATCAAAAGATAATTTATCGAAGGTGAAGTTAAATGGCTTCAAGACAGAGAAAAGGGGGACATTGAGGAATATCAAAAGAGAGGAAGTTAAGACACGAAGGAAGACAAGAAGACGTGAAAATGTTTTCAGCGGGAGAGAGAGAGAGGACAGAAGAATTGAAGAAGTAGATGGAGAGGTATATTTTTACAAGTTGAAAAGCCGGTTTGAATAGGAATGAGCTAAAGAACGTGGATGGTTGTGATGGTTGATTGTTTTTTTTTTATTTATTTATTAAAGTATTTTTTATAAAAATATATTAAAAATATATATATATTTTTAATATTTTTAATATCAACATAAAAATATAAAAAAATAATTAAAAAAATTAAATGATCATAAAACACAGGTTACACGCAATCCTAACAAGCTTCTAAAACTCGAATGTTAGAATAGAAAATTAAAGTTTTTTTTCTATATAAAATAATGTGATTTGAGTCAAAGTAAATTAAAGAATTTTTAGAGCATGATTAAAGTACTTGATTCTTCCGACGGAATTAAGTTACCTGTTATTAATATTCCACAAGTAACAAATATTTCAGATATTTTGATAAAGAAATCTTAACTCTTGGGTTTTACTAAAATCCCAAGGCAATTTTTAGTATTTTTATTATAATTTTATAAAAAAACATATATATATATATATATATATATATATATATATATATATATATATACACACACACAACAATCTCTGACCCATATTATTTAAAATATAAGGGTTATGATTAGCTTATATAAGTATGTATAATTTTTTTTTGATTAACGTGGGTGTTCGGATCAGCTTGCGCGTACCTCGACTAATTTCACGGGTCCTGAAGTTAACGACCATGTAAACTTCCAGTGATCATTATATTAGCAACCACGAGGCTCGAACTTAAAACTACAGAGAAAGTAAACCCTTTGATTTCAAGTTCTTATTACCGAGTCACTTACTAGATTGATTATAATTAGTTTTATTCATGATGATGCTCTAAATTTCAGTTCATGTGAATATGCATTTATATCTTTATCCTTGTAAATCCAGTTTTTCATGTTGCCATTGTAATAAATCATGTTTTAGAAAATCCTCATCACCATGAATTTGGAACATCAACATTTTTTTCTCTATCGGAATCCAAAAGGCTAGACATAGTTTTTCTTTTTATCTCCAGAGGCCATCTCTATTTCCCACACCTGTTTTCTCTTTGGGCATTAAAATGGGATGGCCCACCAACCATACCAATGAGTTGGTGGGCCACTCTCAAGGTAGAGCAGGGGGCCCAATCAGATGCTATGCAACTCTGTTTCTGTTATCTCATGAGGTTTCTCTGTTTTTATATGAAATTTTGTTTCCTTCTGTTCTTTAATTTTGTTTCTCTTGTGGAAAGCCACCCAGATTCTTGCAATAAACTTCGGTTTGAAGCGCAGATTCTCTAAGTTTACCGAGAGCTTGCCTATTTCATCAAACTATTAAAGCCATGCATGGTAGACAGAAACAGCATTGGGCCTCGCTAGAATTTCTTATAGAAAACCAAGCCAGAGACCATCACTGTGCTGAATTTTATGTTTCACACCAGATATATTTTTGGCTTTTTTACCCACGATTGAATCAGCCATCAAGACTCGGCGATGTCGTTTTTCTAAGGTAATTCGCGATCCCTTCCTCGGTCAGTTTTTCTGGAAACTGTTATGAGTTGACGGATCAAGGAATACTTGTGAATTCAGAAATACTATAAAAAGCTGGTGTTGGTTTGGTTTTAGTTGGGTTGGGTTGGGTTGGGTTGGGATAGTCTGAGGCTGCACCGCCACACACCGCCAAACGCCGACCACCCCATTTCATATTTTCCTTTTAGTTTCCAAATTCTCATGATCATCGTGCCTATGCTCTAAAACTATGGCCTTCCCGAATGCAATATCATACACAGTATCAAAATTAATATCGTCCAATTTTAATAATCGAATTAAAAAATAATAACGAGATCTGAAACTTTTTTTTAAAAGAAATACGCAAGGATACAGGTTTTTATATAATTAATATAGATATATGAAGATTTGAAAGGTTTCAATATACAGCAAGAGCCATTGTATCAAATATAAAGTATTATTTTAACTGTCGTTGTTATAGCAATAAAAATACAAATAAATGCAATATAATAAGTACATCATGAAAAGACAACTAACATCATTAAAGACAAATAATATAATATTCTTGATATAAATAACAACTGTATATTGTATTGTATTTTAGAGTAATGCTAGACATGAAAAAAAAAATTGTCCAGAAAAAACTCTAAGAATATATACAACAAACCGTTCAAGAGATAAATTTAACTTTAAAGAATGTAACTTAACTGGTCAGATTCTGAATTTGTTTTTTAAAAGTCATAAGTTCGAATCCCATAAACTTCAATACTACTGAAAGCTTACATGGTCGTTAACTTCAAGGCCCGTGGTATTAGTTGAGGTGCGTGCAAGCTGACCCAAACACCGACATTAATAATAATAAAAAAGATAAATTTTTGATCCTATTGACCCAATAATCCACATGTATTTTTAAAGTTTTTTTGTTATTATTATTATGTTTTTTTTTTTTTAATATTTAGCATTTCTGATAAATTCTTGTAACTCCTGTCTTGATTTTAAAGTAAGGAATCTAATTATTTTTTTTTCGCATCACCCCTCCAATGCACTTTTGCTTTAGTCCTGTTTACACCAATAATACTCCTCCATGCTTCATAATAATTCGCCCTACTGGATCTTTTAACTCTTCAGATCCCAATTCAAGTTAAATCAATTAACCCCTAAAGATAATTGTGTTCCCTCCTCTCTGCCTTTAGTTGCTTTTGTTCAAACACATAGATTTATAGATGCCAGAGATCACAACTATTTTAAAGGAATTTGTGCACAAAAGGTGTCCCCTTTTGTTGCAATTCTGTAACCAATCTTTGAAGATAGAATGTAGAACATATATGAATTTAAAAAAGAAAAGAAAAAAAAAGATCAATAAACTTTCTTGATGGACTCGCCCCTCTTCAAAGGTTGATCAAGTCTGTCTTTCCCTTTTGATTTTTGACCAAAAAAGACAATAATGTAATTGGCATAAGATTCACATTATAATTTTCAGAAGATGAGCTGAGAAAATCCTGCTTTCTATACCGTTTTGCAAATTAAAGAGCCACACTTCAATATCCAAACCATCATATTCAGACACAATATCTTTGATTTTTTTTTCTCTAGAAAAGGTTTCGTGCTAGTTATAAAAAAGCGCGTACTCTATTGAAATTGAAATAATATTGGCCTACACTGTTTCCATGGTCTAAGATTGAGTGTCTGGTTCTTCACTAGAGAAAACTTCAAATTTGGTGGCTGATGGCTGGGTAGGAACACAAGGATGAACAAACAAAAAAGGAGAAATATTGCTGGTATGGCCTGAATTGAATGGAGGGACCCTGTTAGGGGCCATAATCCCACGTTATCGCGTGGTTTAGAAGATACCATCCAACAACTGGAAAAATACAAAATATTTGACTTAATCTTGTACGATAATTATACACTAAGCGACCCTATTTTCATTTCCAATCATAACCCTTTAACCTTAATTTTAAGCATTCAAGAACAAGGGCCATTGCACATCTGGGTCATCGCAAAATCTGTTACTTGGCTGGATGTCTTTTTGGCCATGATATGAACTCAGTAATTTGTGCTGTGCAGGATGTGAATGCGTGCTAGTTAACGTGGATTAAGGTTTGAAACGGCTGTTTGGTATATGTATGACAAGAAGAAAGATATCATATTTTTGTCAACTAGGGCTAGTGCCAAAGCTTCAAAGAAATTCTATTCCAGTTGAGATGAGCATTGATGACAGTTGAACTGTCAAATCTACATGACACGGTCCCCAATTGCTTCTTCAAGAGGACTGTTTCAAACTGCAAGCTCTCGAGGGTCAAGGAGGGCTACTTTTGCAGATGGCTCTCTTTTTTATATATATAAAAAAAGAAGAAGATACTCAAGTATTGTTCTGGGGCAGTTTTATGGTGGCTGGGATGATCTCCAATTGATTTTCAAGGCAGAACTGCTGAAGCGGTACTGCAAGGCAAATAGCCTGTAGGCTTCCGAAACTTCGTTAATTCACCGAATGATCCTTCAGCATGTTCCTTGATTCAAAATCAAGCACCAAACAACAGTGTGCTCTTGAAGTTTCATGTGCATATAAACTTTAGTACAAATCTAGGAGATTAATTCAAGCGTGCCTAAAAGCACATAAATTTCAAGGTGGCCACTTTAGCACCTGATCTTTTGTAGCAGTACTCATAGCCACCAGAGGTGGTAATTTGAAGAGTTCGTGAGATTTAAGACCACCGTGGGTTCATCAGCTCTTTCCCCTGGATAGCTAATCCCTCGCCCTTGAGGCGGTACCATACGAACGGGTTAGACCCTTTTAGATTCCATTTGAGGCAAGTGCTTCTCAATATTTTAGATCGATCCTTAACTCAAAACAATGAAAATTCACTATTTTAAAGTTTGACAGACTAAATTTCAATAATAAAAAAAAGGTCCAAGGATGAACTACAAGCATCAAATTTGTAATTAACTCACATGGTGTCTAGCAAGAGGCTTCACTTTTAATCGCTAGCTGTTCACGTCAACATGTCGATCATCAATGTACAATTTCCAAACATATTCTAACAGCTAGCAGCACTTAATTAAAAAAGTTTCCACTACAAATCCTTCCCTCTAAAAAAAACATTCAATTAAGAAAAAAAAAAGAGCAAGTAAATGCATGATCAATCTAGTAATTTTTTTGTTACAATTAAACTGGCTTGGTTGTCCTGATTGTTTATACTACTTATGTTTAAGTATTTTTTTTGAATTGTGGTAGTACTTGTTTTCTAAAATATTTTTTTTATTTGAAAAAACACACACACACACACACATATATATATATATATATATATATATATATATATATATATAACCAAGTTTCAACGCAAAAAAAAGATGTATGCTACTAACTATCGATCGTTATTTGTTGTGATGCTGCAATAGCTCTTTTTGCAAAGAACCATGCAAACATAGAATTATGCAAGATTCGAATATTTTTACCTTCCTCCCGACACAAAAAAGAAGAAGGTGGGTAGCATAAGAATATTAGTACGATTATGTATAAGAACCCAAGAATATATTGGTTTTATTCGTATTTATTCGGTTTTCTAAGATAAATGAAGTATCCTAGTCCTTATGATGTAAAAGGATCCAATGATTAACAACATAGGAAAGCAAAATAATGTCATGAAAAACAGCTGTGAATTTGTGATAAATAACGGGATACCAGTAAGAAAAGCAACGAGAAAGGAGGAAAGAGGAGAGGAATGAACAAATTAATATTAGAAATAGATGGGGGCTGGGATGCTGTGGTCATGATGTGATTTGATAGCGTCTGGCGACGTGGGACATGGATTCCCTTGCTTTATTATTGCTCCATGCAACATGTTTCTTCTTACCTTCCTCTCCTTTTGCTTTTGGCTTTGAAAAAACTACCCTTCCCTCTCTCTCTCTCTCTCTCTCTCTCTCTCTCATGTACACATGTAGGCACGCACCCACATACATAATAATGAAAAAAAAATAATAATAATGAAAGGTGATGCCTCTTCGTTTCAGACCTTTTCTATTTCAGATAACGCTGAAAGACATTGTGATCTGAGATATTGTTCGTCCTGTTTAAAGATGTATTCAAGGACAGATCCAGGTTTCGGTGTTTGTGAGGACTAGAGTGCAAAACTTTTCATCTGGGATGGCCATTTCTTCTAAGAACAAGGAGGATTTTGAATTTTTTTTGAGACTCTGAAAATAAATAAAAAAGCTGATGGACATTAGGAGAAGTGGTATCTTAGTAGCAAGATCATTTATGCATTGGTTGAACCTGACAAATAATTTCACAGGCATTTGCTAATAACGGCCTAATCCTTGTTTACATGATGCTGAAACAAGAGCACGGGGGATTTAACTGTGACTTAGACTCACGTGTCAGGATATCATTATATGAGAGGTAGCCCTGCCACAGAGATTCGAAATATGCATTGCATATTGCATGCTGTTTCCTATATATTAAAGGACGAAAGATGATCAACTCCCTGCTTCAAAAAGACGAAGACGAGAAGGCATTTTTGCTGTGAACTTAAAGGCAAACAACCTCACTATTTATGTCTGGCAGGCTAATAATTTGAAGTTCTGAGCTGCTACTGTTTCATAACATGACAAAACTCTCTCAAATTAATCATCTTTTGTAACTCTCTCTCTTGTCGGCTGCTTTTAATCTTAGTAATAGCACTTTGAAAATCCTCACTTCCTCTTAATTGCCCGCGTGCTAAAATCAAAAGATATCAATCAGCAAGCCTTTTGGAAGGGGGAATCTCCAGAGATGTAGAGGTTCTAGTTACTCGACTTGCTCATAAAACATGGAAACTTGAACTTAGTGATATGATTCTGATGGTAAATTTCACTTCATGATCATCTATTTCGGACTTTAATTTAGAAGTTGCAAGCCGGGACATGCAGGCAAACCTAAACCAATATACAAGTATACAAGTATTTGGTGTTTCGTGCTGTATCACTTTAATGTTTTTGCGGTCAACATCTACCATTAAAAAAACAAAGACTTTGTGAATCAGAAGAGAAATCCAAAAGAACATAAGGCACCCAACCATGCCTAAAGCAAAAGAGATTGATATTAACAATCTTTTTTCGTTTAGCCCAAAAAGAACATCGAATACCTTGCCAGATTATCCACTTTAAGAGACACCATCGTAACCTTCGCTTTCACAGATCCCATATTCTCCTCCTTTACTCTCTTCGCTAGGTGGTTTCAGAGAAGTTGCTGTAGCCCAGCGCGTCCCAACACACTTCTTTTCTCCGTGGCATCACCAAGAGCTAGAGATTCTTACTTGACACGAGGGGACGATTTTTCTAGAACTCTACGTATGATTCCGAGTGTTATCCCAACTCAGTGGCAGCATAACAACGTTCGGGCGCATAAAATCCCCAAGGTATCATAGAGCACAGCAAACATACGGAAGTGCGCGCATCAAGTATAAGAAGCCAGGCCAAAAGTCCTCTATCGGGATTTCAACATAAAGTAATTACAATCATGAGTTACAATAAATCTACAATCATACAACGGTGGGATTTCAAAAATTAACTATGAGATCATTTGGATCCGTATCAACTAGTTGTCGCATAATACAAATTCACCCAACTTTTACAACCCAATCCAATTTACGATCCAAGCCGCAAACCATCACTCTTGTGGGTGTATGTAAATCCTATCCCAGTATCCCACAATACTTTCTCGTTTCCAATTTATGTATAATGATGCACCATCTAGATCACACTCCTCAAATCCTCAAAAACAAATGATTACAGAAGGCCTGTGCTTCCGAAGGGATTATTAGTCTGAGGATGTGCCATAGGATGTGCATGAAATGCGCCAAACCCTGCATCACCAAAAGGATTTGCATGGCTCATCATCATATTTTGTTGATGCTGTGGTTGTGGGTAGGTAGGTTGATATGGACCAAAAGGATTGTGCGGCTGTTGAGTCATTGCTGCCATTTGGACTGAAGGAGGGGCAGCAATGCTGTTTGACAAAGCAAATGGATCTTGTATCTCAAATGGATTGGGGGCTGGCGCTCCATAAACAGGCCGCCGGGCAGCTCGATATGCTCCTTCATCATACAAACTGTTCAGAGTGAGCGAGTCCAAGCCGCCAGCCTGACATTCATAGACAAGATGGTTGAAGAGAATACAGCTATATGCTTGCTATTCTTAATACAATTTCAATCATATGCACAGAGATTGTTAATAACTGAAACAAAGTTTTTTAACCATAGTCCTACAAGTGCCAGGCTCAGAGCTTGAGCTCCCTGTGATCAGAGATCATTTTATACACAGGCCTGACTTGAAACAAACCGTTGGCTAAAAAACATTACATTATACAAAACAACTCACAAGAAAAAAACGACTATTTGTCTACACAAAAATGGGAATGCATGCAGCATGTCTAAGTGGCTCCTTAATCATTTAAAATAAAACTGCCTCCAAATTCATAGCAATGGCTTTTCTCAATAACTAGATGAAAACTTTAAAGAACTAAAAGAAGAATGCATGCAGAGGAAACAATTCATTTTCTATCCTATCTGTTCCAATACATTTTTCTTCATCAGTGCTAAATTGTAATGGTTTGTTGCAACATTAACATTGTCAACAAGAATAGCAGCATGTCAATCAATGTAGCTGTAACCAATATTCATTCTCATGATGGCTAATCAACAAAGAGAACAGACCATGAAAAAACATAGAAAATATATGTTTGTGGAAATGAAAATAAGAAAGGAAGGCAGCCTACCAATTGCCTCTCATTAGTGGCAGAAATATTGCTGCTTGGAGTAGTGACCAGGGCAAGTTCCCATCCAGTAGGATCAAAATCTTTTGCTTGACCAGCAACAGAGTTAAATGTCGGTGCAACATCTGTTGAATTAGGAGTTGCTTATCCCTTATAAACATATACAAGCAACCAACCAGAAAGCATAGAAGTACCTCACATAAGGAATAGAAAAGAGAAAAGGAACAAGGCTGGTTACCTGATTCAGAAGGAACTATAGCCAGAGCCAAAGCATTGCTTTCCTCAATGGTAGATGCATTAGGAGTTCCATAATCCAATCCCTAAAAATCACCAAAAAGGAGAAAGAGGGTGTTGAAAGAAGAAAGTTGGAAGAAAGATGTGGGTCATTTCTCAGAAATCATCAACCAACATTAGTTGGCTGACAACTAAGAGATTACCAGCAAGTCTCCAGTGTCTATGCTGTTCTGAGGAGCGGTTGTAGGAACAGGAGGGGCGATCTCAACATTGGAGACAGCAACATCATCTGAAGGAGGTGGCTCAAGTTCATCGCCAGATGATTTGGCATCTTCAGAAGGACCTTCTTCTGGTCTGTATGTCAATTGAAGCTGTTTGAAATGACCAGATATTAGTCCTACAGTATTTAACCTCTAACAATGATATCCCTTGTCAAGGAAGAATAAGTTGACATGCATGCATCACACAAAAAGAGACAAGAAAGCATAAACTGAATATGCAGCACCATACATCCTTTTCTGCCACCTAGCCAAGTCAAGAACTATTTTCTTAATTAGTTTAGTCAAGATCCATGATTCCTATTTCCGAAAAATCCTTGGCTTCTAAATGCCTGTTTAAAATTATAAAACTAGTAACAATAAAACAAAAGGACCTGTAACATATCAACAAATCATAAATTGGAAAATTTATAGGACTGTCTAGCATAGTAATGACACTTACCAATGCCTCACTAGGAACAGAAACAACACGTGGTGCCTCTCTGATATACTCTTCCATAGTTGTAAGAAAGGATTGTGGAGGCTGAGAAAGATTAGGACAATAAAGTCATAAATCACTGCAATTGAAAGAATGAAATAACCAGTGAAAACTCTAAATCCGTCTCATAGCATCAAATACCTCTCTCAAAACAGGAAACTGGAAATTCCTAGCAAGTTCCAATCCTTTGCAAATGTCATAGAAATCAGAAAGGTTACCAGCCTGCAGGAATAAACAATTTTTTTCAACAAAACACCATGTCTAGCAAAAACATTTTTAGTTGTGGAGACTTCAGTTCTATAATGAATGCTACAACATAAAAGATATACCAATGAACACTTTAAGTGTTGATAAAGAATATTTAACCACAAACTGACATTCTGCAAAATTAATGGACAACATGACCTGCTGACCGGCTCGTTTGTAGATATCAAGGGCTTTGATTGCTTCATGTCTTGGCATCTCAAAAAACTGCAAAGAAGAAAGATTTAATAGTAAAATCAGACAAAAACAATGCTTGCAAAATGATGAAAACTAAGAGCAATGGATTACCTTATCCACAAGATTGATGATCCCGTCATTAATAGCACAATATATTTTAAAGCTCTCCTTCAATACCTGAAAATTGCATGAAAAGGTCAGCAACAACTTCATTAGAATACATGAAGAGGAAGCATAAATGAAACCTATGTCTTCCAAAATTTAAATCTATGATTTTGTCATTCAGTTGGCAAGTTAAAGGACATCACTATATAAAGTGTAAAAAATTTATGTTGCATTGCTGCATTATAATACGAGTATGTAATACAAGTGCGTAAAGCAGCAGTCCTGTACAGAGGCAACCCATACAAGGAGGAAAAACATCGAACTACACTGAATTTTCTGTGAGATTTTCTTTTCCTTATTACCATATGATATTTTAGAATAAATTGAGAACCTCAAACACCTAAAACAAGGAAATTAGATATTAAAAAAAATTCCACATGGCAAATACAGAAACAAAATTCTTGTACAAGACAAGAAATACAGCAGAGAGAGGCAGGCTCACCAGAGCCAGAGCATACTGTATAACATAATTGCCAACCGCAGCGCCTTCTGGCTGAAAAAGAAATTTCCATCAATTTTTTTGTCCACCTCCATTGCAGAGTGTTCAAGTAACAATTTACCCATGGATAGAAAGAAATTCCATACCCGGCAGCCAACGAGACGATACAACAACTGCTGTAAAGCAGGCAACTGTTCAAGCAGATCTTCACTGTCTAAGTCCCTAGTTCGGCTGTAGCCCTGCTTTAAATGGGCAAAAACCAATGTACATATCAATGAAAGTCGGTCTCACCTAAATATTTCAACAAGTCAATAACTAATTCCACATCAGCTTTAACAATTTTCTCCAAAGCATTTTCTTGTGGATAAAATTTGAGATTGCTAAAATGAGTTAAAAATACACCAAAGATAACAAAAGGAAAATGAAAAAGAAAAAGAATCCTCCATTAATGAACTCCCTAGCTTCTGTAAAATAACCACAATCAATTTTGAAATTGGAAAGCCATTCAATAAGAAACCAGGCCATGACACGACAAGTTCAATCAACCGTTTGTGAAGGCCTGATGATCTTGCTCATAATGCAATACCACTTTTTAACTGAATCACATCCTCATGTTTCATCAAATGACTCCAAAACAAAAGATGTGCAGGAGTTTCTTTGCAACCAAACAAGCCACAAATCTGGTGCTTCCAAGTTTATGAAATTCAGAAGATCCAACAGGTTGACAACCATGTCCTAAACCTCCACTGACCTCATATGTTCAAATCTTCTAAACTTTCTTTTTAGAACATCGTACACTGGAATTGCTGGCATAATGACTCTTAATTTCTCATAATTATGTATTTAATAAGTATTGCCAATTTGCAGGATTAAGGCCTGTTTGGTGTTGTATTATGCTATGCTATGTTGAGTGCTGCATTATGAGGTGAAAGTAGCACCAGTTAATCTCTAGACAGAACTTGGTCCAAATTTCAACTAAAATCACCACATGTTATGTCACAATAAAAGCCAAAAGGAAAGTTCATGGAGAAAGAAAACATTTGCACTCTCAACAAAAAAAGTTGTGCAAGTGTCCAACCATACGATCAATCCATGTAGTGGTGATTGACATTTCATAAGGAGTTTCCTTTCATAGTTCTTTTGAAGAACTTGATACATATTATTAATTTTCATCAAAAGAACCAAAAAGAGCATTTTGATACTAGTGGGGCATTTTCTCATAAACTTGTCTCGTTGAAAAAAGCACAGAATTTCTTTGCAGCTCTAAGAGAAGAAAGGTGAGTAGTAAGAGCTCATGTTGGAAACAACAATTGCAGAAAATACTGAGGGAAATCACAATATGCTCTATCCTTGCAGCTTAAGTGCACAAAAAAAGAGCTTATTAGTGATTCTTTGTTCCAAAATTAAAGAGAGGGAAGAAAGAGCGTGACCTTCGCAATAATGCGCACACATTCTAAGGAGATTACAGCTCTTTTTAAAATAACAGTAACAACAAAAAAAGCTGCTGAATAGGGAAAGAGAAATGAATTGATAGATGATGCTATTTTCACTCACTAGCAAATCTTGCTGTCTTCTATGTCCGGATAATTCGTTTTTTTATTAATAAGAGCAGAATTGCTATTCTGGTAACATACCTTATCCTGCCCTTGGGCAGGTCTTGGAAGACGCTCTGCTTCAATATCATACTTTAGAATTCTAAAGCATTCAAGTCGTTCCTCCAAAAAAAGTGCATATGTACGCACCCAAGCAGAGCAATCCCAAGCTGAAGAAGGAGAAATATGGTGAGAAAAAAGAGCTACAAAAGGTACTTGGTTCACAAAATGCAGTTAGAGGCCACTACTTGTGACCTGAGAAAGACAGGGAAAAAGCAGTATCAAATTACCAATAGGACTTGAATCATCCTTGAAATTAGAAAGTTGGAGGATGCGCCCTCTCTGAGAGAAATTCAGAAGTTCTTCTCTGAAAGTAGGATCACCCTCTCTTAATAATCTATGGATCACAATCAGTATTTTCAAAGCTACCTGGTAAAAATGCAGGAGTGGAAGCATAACATGAGCATCTTCACAAAAAAATGGTAATGACAAAAATAAAACAACAAATTTCAATCACTTCACAGAAAATACTAAAATTTTTCACATAATGTACAGGTTGCACAAATTGCAGATGTATATTTGATGCAACAGCAATTCCAATATCTTTTTTTTTTCCAACATCTAGAGCCTTTTTCTTCCAAACACCCTCTGTCAATATGAATAACTATAATTCTCATCAATTGTCACAATGACTGTCTCACTGGTTCTGCTCGTTATCTTTTTTTCCACAATCACCATGTGGGTTAGCATCTTAGATTCGGGCATTAAGCTGTGAAACCAAGTTCCCCAACAAGTGGTTACTGCAAAAGCAAATTGGTACAGTGCAGCAAAGTCAAACAATAACACACTGCATGCGCAATGGATAAACTTAAGACATAGCCTGGTTTAGTTTGAAGCTTCAAGACTAAATTTATTCCATGACAGTGGCAATGCACACTCCTCTCAACAGTCGACACAACTGAAAACCTTCAAATATTGAGGGGTCGCATAAAGGATCAAATGAGCAGACCTGAGTTACTTTCCAACAGCTTCTTGTGCAAGCCCAATTGATAACAAAGAAAAAACAAAATGTAGAGGAGACTTTCTATCTTATTTTTGTTCATCCAAAGAATTCAACTGATAACTTTCAAAGATTAAGAAAAAATAACCAAAAACATCGTTTGCATTGGATGGACAAATACACATATTGATCAAACCCCGATTCATTTGGAGTCCAAAACATCATAAAACAATTAGAATTTCAAAAAATAAACAAAATCTATACCGTCCAGTTATGGGTTTTGGCCAATCGGCGGGAAAGAGCATGAATGCAATAAGCAACATCAGCTCGAGGCCGAATCGCTGACGTAGCAGCCAAGATTTCTGTAGGAAAAATCAAGTCTCATGAGCCCACTGAAATTAAAATTGAAGAGATAAATAAATAAAGAACGAAAGGAAGAGTAGTACTGACTTCTAAGATGGCGCTCTTTTGGAGGACACTCAACGTGGTTAGTTGCTTTGACTATGGCCACGTCCAATTCCTAAATTTAAGAAAATACAGGAAAAAAAATCTAAAAATAGAGAACAAGAGAGACAGATATTTGATCTGGTTTTATTTCAAAATAAAATAAATAAGGATTGAGAGGGAGACGGACGGACCGCATAATCGCTGTTGACATGAGCAAGACCGACTTTGGTGGAATCTTTGAGAGCGCCATAGGCTTTTCGCCATGTCTGGAGTGTGCCCATATTTTTTTTATTTTACTTAAATTTAAATAGAGATGGATCAGATCGCCTTCTCTCTATACTAATCTGGCAATTGATATAGGGACGTGCTGTTTATGCCTTATTTCTCTCTGTTTTTTTTTTTTTTTTTTCTCTAGAAGGGAAGGGAAGGGAAGAGACTCAGTTTTTTTTGTTGGAATTCTGGAATCGATCAACCATATATTGGAGAGAGAAAGAAAAGAAAGACCGCAGACTGATGCGATGCGTTGTTTTTTTAGTTTTAAGAAAATAATTAATATTAATTAATAATAAAATGTTTCGGGTGTAACTAAACTAAGAATAAATAATAAATATTCTTTTCTTTCTTCGCTAAAAGTTTTCCAAGCTGTGGCTGGTTGGCTTTTGGCGGCCCCTCTCATTTCGGTGGCACACTGCACAGTCATCATTGTTTGGTATTTTTGCTTTGAATCTTCAAAAACATTTTCCCCACCTGCCTACTTATTACTTAATGATATTTTTAAAATATTTTTATTTAAAAATAAGTTTTTATAATATTTTTTATTTTTAATCTTAACACAATAAAAAATAAAAAAAATCTATTAATTTAATATTTTCTCAAATAAAATACATTTTTAAAACTCATTAAGAAACATAAAGCTCGTTAAAATGTAAAAAAACTAGCACATATTAGAAAATAGCAGGGTTTAGTAAAAATGTGTCCAGATGCGATATTTTGATTTAAAAAAAGGAGAGAAAAAAAAATGAATCTTAAAAACTCTTCACAGCTTCAATGATGTTATTCCTAGTATAATTGAAAATATAACAACAATAAAAAAATTAAAAATATTTAAAAATATCATCAACGGTGATCAAAGTAATCAGGCATATCATTTTTTATCAAGTCAATCACATACTATTTTTTAGGTAATATGTGTGGCCACTCATGCCATCATTGATAATATTTATTCATATTATTATATTTATTTGGTTAAGATCTTTTTTATATTACTATAAATACTATTATTAGAAATTCGGCGTGCTTCCGGGTGCCTCTATTTCTTTTATTTTTCTCTTTCCTTCCTTTGTCATCTCTTCTAAAATTAAACTACCACACTAAATGCACGGATCAGATCGTTCTCCAGATGGTTAACTTGATCTCAGGGGAAAAAAAAACAACTTAGTTAATCCAACTCTTAATTAATTTAATGTAACGTGATGAAAAAAGAAAGAAGAGGAGAAATTTGCGACAATAGTGAAGCTCTTGTCTTAGTGATAAAAGCTTGGGATCAAGAGGTTTGCTCCCTCTGTGGTTTCAGGTTCGAGTCATGTGGTTGCTCATATGATGGCCACTGGAGGCTTGCATGGTCGTTAACTTCAGGGCCTGTGGGATTAGTCGAGGTGCGCGCAAGCTGACACTGACACCTACGTGAAACTAAAAAATAAATGATCATTGTATCTAAAAGCAAATTAATGATGAAGGAAGATGAGTACATTAATAAGTCTCAATCTCCGTAGGTGGAATTCTATCGCTGTATGCAATGTGTGGCAAGAATAATCAAGGCTCAAAACATGGGCAGTTCTAATAACCACTCGATGCGAAGCTGAACTTAAATTCTACTAGTAAAATATCATCACCCCAGCTTCAAAGCACACGAATTTTGTTTTTACATTTTAAAAATATTTAAAGAAAATTTAATTTTTTTATTTACTTTAATTTTTTTCTGTATTTTTAAATCATTTAAATACGCTGATGTCAAAAATAACTTTTAAAAAATAAAAAAATATTATTTTAATGGATCTCTGAGTGAAAAACACTTTGAATAACAATCACAGTCATACTCTCAAACACCTTCTACTCTTCTTGCCAGTATAATAGTTTATTAATTTGTATTCCGTAGTGGATCAATATTATTTTTTAAAAAATATATAAAAAACTATTAAAAATATAAAAAATTATATTTTATGTCCATTAAGTTTAACGATCATGTCAGGCCCAAGAACCTTGAACCTGACGTGGTACCTAGACCCAAATAGCTTGGGTCTGACGTATTTGTCAGACCCAAGCAAACAACAAACAAATTGATGATATTTGTGAACTTTAGTTGTTAGAATAATAATAAAAAAAAAACAAACAATCGATCACTGGTAGCAATCAATCCATAATATCTACACACGTCGTACCATGTGGAAGAGGACACGTCTGTGCATCTATCTAGAAGGCGTTTGACTAGATTTAACCACTGGGAGACATGTGGAAAAGGACATGTCTGTGCATCTATCTAAAAGGCATTTGGCTAGATTATACTATCGGGAGACTTCTCATGCGCCTCCTTCATAGTACGGGCACCGTTAATTTATTGGGGCATGTAAAACATACGCCAACAACTTTTCGAATAAAATATAAAAAAACAACATGCATATTTCTCTTAATTACAAATCATACCCAAGTAAATTTCACAATCAATATCTATAATAATATGTATTTATAATTACAGTGAAAACCTCATACCAAGCTAGTGGGGAATAACAAAGATCAGGCCACCTGTTGACGATGGAGTTTCTTTTTCGTATCCCACTGTAAATGCTTTTGATACACTCAATTATTCAGTATGATTGTTATTGTTATGGAAGTTATTTTTTAAAAATGTTTTGTTTAAGATGTTTTAAAATTATTAATTTTTAGATTTTTTTTATTTTAATATTAGTATATCAAAATCATAATTTTTTTTAACATATTGATTTAATATATTTTCATGTAAAATATCAATTTAATATCTCCAACTCAAATTACAGAAAGGAGTTAAAAGATAGTCCCCACATTATATATACATTAGCACATCAAATCAAGATGTTTTTGTTTTTTC
This sequence comes from Populus trichocarpa, assembly GCF_000002775.5. Taxonomy (NCBI): domain Eukaryota; kingdom Viridiplantae; phylum Streptophyta; class Magnoliopsida; order Malpighiales; family Salicaceae; genus Populus; species Populus trichocarpa. The sequence continues at coordinate 8,711,460 of NC_037292.2, read as the reverse complement.
TTACAATCACCATGTGATAAAGAAAGAGTTCAGTAACTCCTGACTCCAGGAAATAACAATGCAGGTCTGCGAAATTATAGTTTAATTAATTTCCCTAGATCAATCTCCAATTTTAATTAAAAAAAACTCCAGTTTTAGAAGTATGAGGTGTCCAACTCCAGTTCTGAAAAAAAAATATGAGCACCATTTACCTAAATTTTCAATTTTTTTAGTTATTATTGTTCTTTATTTTCCTTTTCCTAAGCTCATTGTGTGAAATTTTCGACCCCGCCCCAAATCAATCTAGGTTTACTTTGGAGAAAAAAAAGGCACGTTAAAAAATAATCTCAATTAAAAAATTATAGTTATCAGGTGAAATTTAAAAAATAATTTAATATTATTTTTAATATATTATTAAGTGGAAGGTCTTTAAAGTTTGAAAATTTCAAGGCTTATTATTATGCTTAATCTTATTAAATAAAATAAAACAAGAATGGAGTTCATATCACAATGATACTAAAATTTTAATATATGAAAGTGGTATTGAATCTACCGATCCTTGTCCTCCATCAAAAGCATCGACAAAAGGAAGTGTAAAATGTAAGTTAACGGGTCAATGGTCAAGGCTTCAACAGGAAGTATTTTGTTGACATCCTCCATTGAAAGCAATCGTTGTTTCAGCAGAACATTCTGTTTCCACCATTAAAGCAATTCTGTTCCTTAAAAAGAAAAAGAAGGAACAGTTCTTTTAGGCTTGTTTTTCAGGAGCTATGTATACGTTGCTTTTCAGCGATGAAAGTAAAATCACTGATGTTACCCTTCAAATCTAAACAAAATCTCATTTTTCCTCGAGGATCCGCAAAAGATTTGTTTTTTTTTTTTTTCCCAGTACGGATTGGCCAGTAACTGTATTTTTGCCTCTGCTTTACTCTTTTATGGATACTTTAATGGTTTTACATCCCTCATGTCGTAAAAACACTTTGCAAAAGCAATTCTGCTAGTTTTCTTTTTTGAGAGAACAGGATCATGTTTTTACGAGGAAGAACTTGTTTCTTTTGAACAAATAATTCATTTCCATTTCACAGAAATTAGTAAACGCGTTTTCTTGAAATAAATAAAACCCTGTTCCTATCTTCATCTCCCAAAATACTAAATGTATTTCTGGAGCAGCCAAAATATCAATGGCGAATAATTCCTTTTATATTTATTTTATTGGCTTGAACAAGTAAGATGCAAACGTTTTTCTAATCACTAAATAATCAATTTCACCTTAACGAGGTTTCTTTTCTTAATAATGTTTTCTTCAGAAACAAAATCAATAATGACAATGATAATGCCTCAACACTCAAGCGCTAATCATGACATCTTTTTTCGTGTCCGGGGACAGTGATCTCGGAAGCAACAAGAATCACGTTCATGATCAAGTTTAGCCACGTGTGATATAAAGGAGTTCTCGGAATCCTATGTAAGGCTCCCAGTTAGCCATCACACCCTTCTTAATGTGCCAGATCCAAGCCGGGCTAGCAATTCTTCCCCAGGTAAGCATCTGTTCCTAAGGAGAGCCAAGACTGTTTCTTCTGGTAAACAGATGTTGCTGTCTCAGTAGATGTTACTACATAGATATTGCAACCTATATCTTACATATTTTGATGATAGGAATTACAAGATAAATTAAGACCAAGCAGGAGATGTATCTTGGTTTCTTCTGTAAATTATGCAACTTTACATTGTGGAATTTTAATTGCTTGATCCACCTGCTTACCTGCAGTGAAGCTTTTTTGGCCCTTCAAATTGATATCTATACTGGGAGGAAGGGTGTCACCCCACAAGTTGGAAGGTTTGTGTACAGCTCGGTAACACTCTCGAACTAATATAGCAAAACATTATATTATCTCAACTGATAATTTTACATGAGCAGATCATCAAGAAATTAATTGGTATGGCCCACCGACAAGAGAACATTAAAGTTCTTTTACCTGCAAAAGAATAACGCAAACCAGCATCTGGTCAATCACGTTATTGATTCAATAGCAAATAGAAGGCGGATTCTTGGCTTCTAGTGAACCTGAGTGAAAAAAAAGACACCATAATACAGATTTGTTTCCCAGGAAAAATGTCATATGCTGCAAGATCACATAAAATAAAAAGAACAGTTTTATCTTAGTATGCTGTGCTTTTCATATAACTATTTTTTTCCCGTTGACTCCATGGTCTACAGGATCAGATGCAAGGGAAACACATGGTGTAATTATCAAGGAAAGCACTTTAGTTAAATCCCTAAAAGAGTGAAAATGGAAATGAAAAGGTGAAAGAGAAACAGAAGTTGATGAATCTAGCTTAAAGTTGATCACACCAGGTCCAGTGATCATAAAGTATGAACAAGCAATGAAAATGAATCCAGGTGACGACACCTATTTTCTTCAACAAACCTTACACCATTTTTCAACTGGCAAGCTCAAGCACTCGGCTGTTGATAATCACTTCAGCTAACAAAAGTTTCCAGGGGTGATTTTGTTGGTTCAGGCCAACATGTACAATGAGTATCCAGTTCCCAATCTACTTTCTTATTTATTGTATCACTCTACAAAACCATCTATCTAAATGCCAAACTAATTACTAGACATGATGCTCTATCATTTCTCTAACAACAGAAAATGGTAAAAAGAAACAATTTTGCAGACTCAAAAAGCTTTCAACTGTAATCTTGAGAAGGTTCCATCTTTGCAAGCCAATCCATTATGAGTAACAAAGGTACCCAGAGTTCTTAGAGCATTCAAGTAAACCATTCCATGGGCATTTGCATTTCTTCCAGTCCCACAAGTCACCAATATTAATCTTTCAGGGTGCGGTGCCCAAGAAAAAAGGCTGTGTTGTGATTCAAGCTCATGCTAAGTAGCCTCAAAATGATTTTTCTGCTACGAAACTCAAAATTCTGAAGGAAGAGTTCCTTCATAATTGACTTCAATCCTGTGAAACATAGGACAGCCAATTGGTTCGAATTCCAGATAAAACAAATTAAAACGGAAAACAACTATCCAATCCTCTCTCAATCTGCAAGCACATGAATTTCTTCTAAATGTCATCTGAACAATGGCAAATTATATCCCGTTTCTTGCTTTAAAAAGTTGAAACCCCAAATTATCTGGATCAAGAATCACATATATAGAACTCATAAAAGGACAAGGTTCTCTCATTAATTTCATATACCTTAAAAATATTAAAAAGAACTTTAAATTTAATAAGAAAAAAAGAGGTACCATTGGAACGAAATCCTCCATCAGTTTTGGTGGTAACCCACTCTCCAGTCTCTCTGAGCTTCTTCCCACTGTTCCCTCCTCCATGAACCCAGACTTCTTCCTTTTCTTCTCTTGGTCACTTATAAGTTTATAACCATAAAAAAAGGGTAACACGAAAGGAGAATGCCCATCAATATTTATATATGTATATCTATATAGAAAGGAGAAAGTAAAGAAACAGTACTGTTGAGAAGGGGACATACATGGGCTTCTCATAGTCACGATAACTGCCAGCACCAACGACGCTTTCAATGTGCTTAAGATTGAGCTGTTGTTATCGTCTGTTTTGGATTCGTTTTCTTTCTCGGTAACGGTAGAGTAGTGGTGCTTTTGGTTCTGGTACTTGCAGTTGTTGTGGGAACTGGAACTGGAAGAGGCTTCGGATCAGTGTTGGATGGTGGAGATGGAGAGTTGTCATTGGAGGGAAGAAAAGCAAACACTCAAAGTGTTTTGGTCATGGAGTGGCAGGATAAGCAAGCCATGCCCATGCATTTTTGTGTCTCTGGCTGTTTTTCTCGTTTTTCTGTTAGAGATCAACAAAAAATTCTAAATAATTTTTTTAGTTATTTTTAATGTCATGATCATGCTACTTTAACATCTTCAGCTGTGCGTGCATTTAAATCATTTTCTACCTAAAACTTTCTTTATTTGTTTCTCTTACTCTTAATTTTTCTTTTATTTATTTGAACTTCAATAATACGTGATGATTAGTTCTTGTAGGGCTGCGGGCATGTCCATTTCTTTTTTCACTACAGTGTATATATCTTTCCATAAGCGAATATATCTTCTCCGGATAGAAATAAAAAGCTGAAGCACCAGATTTTATGTAAAGGTAAGCTGCAAAATTATGGCAGACCAGGAATGACAACGTGTGGAGAGACATTTAAAAATGGGAGTATAAGGTAATCAAGATACAGCTGTACTACGAATAAAGGCATAAAATCACCAAGGCCCAGCAAGCCGTTTAAGAAATCTTATCTTTGTAGATTCATAAATTTCATTAGGTGATTCTCTAAAGGGGTAAAATTTTATCAGCATTCATGTATACATTCATACAACTCTTGGCACCTGTCTCCAGGTAACTACTGACTTCAAGATTTTGCCTAATCATGTAGGTAAATTCCTCAGCAAACGCAAAGCTCGTTTCCATTGTGATCTTTCTGACAGGATAATTCTCCTCAGAGCTGGCACCGCCCCAGCAGCTAGAATTGCAGCATGATTTTCATTATCCATGCTTAGATTATATAGGATACATATGGCTGCTTCGACCGCCCTCTCACTTCCTCCCTCTATTAGCTTCACCAATGGAAATATTCCACCATCAGAAGCAACAGCTCGAGTGGCATCTACCATTCCCTCAGAAATTATCCTGTTGAGTTCTAAAACTGCAGTTTCTTGTGCGTCTAAAGAGAAAGAGGATCTCATTTGGTCTATTAGTCTTGGTATCTTCTCGTAAAGGGTAACTTCCATGTTGATTGGATTCTCAAATTCAAGGATGGGAGTAGGACCGTAGAGAGAGCCGAGTTTAACAAGGCAAGCAGCAGTCCAATCTTTGTACTGAAGAGGAATGTTTGATTTCAGGATTTTACGAAGCAACTTAGTGAAAAGGGAGGGGTTTATATTGTGTCGAAACAGTTCCAAATCAAGAAGCTTCGTGAGTAACCGGGAAGCTGAAGATATAGCAAGACCAACCTCTTCAACTTGAACGGCATGTATTTCTGTCTGCTGACTGTCATCATCAGATTCCAGTTCTGCCAAAAATATAAAAAACAGAAAAATAATCACATCTGAAACAGTACAATCAATAACAAATTATACTGCATACGGCAAAATAAAATACGAAATGTGATCCATAACAAAGACAATTCATCAATATAGAAAAAAATTTCAATTAAACACATTTTTTGTCACTAAAGAAATCAAGTTCGTTTTGTAAACTCCCCACAGCAGCCAAATTGTTAAGATCGGACAAAATTTGGAATGTTTCTGACATTATTTAAAAAAAGAAAGAAAGAAAGAAAAACAATTGAAGGTACATACAAGTTGTTCAAATACTTTTACAGTGATAAAAAAAAAACATTATTTTCAATGTCTCATTTGTGCCTAAAGCTAGAATTTGTGAAAAGTAGGCCATTTACATGCATGTAGTCACTAGTACTTCAGCAAATAGCAGTTAATTGTCAAAATGTTTTTAAAAACCTGCTAATATTTACGAAACTTTAAAATCAACAGAACACGATAAGAATAAAATTAATCAATAGTCAGTAATATAAAAATCGCATAGGTTGTATGGAGTTGCCTGGTGGATAAAAGCATTAAAACAAAAGCAACAGCCAACAACCAAAAGATGTTAAATTCAGTTTTAATATCTTGGAAAGTTTCAATCAAAGCAAGATACTAATTTACAAAGTTCCAACCATTGTTTAAGCACAAAAACATATCTCAAGATAACTTCATTTATTAAAAAAAAATTCTGTAGAGGCAATCATCTCACATACCGTTCAATTCTATTTGTTGGAAAATAGCAAGCAGACCAGATTCGATATTCGCTGAGATGACTGTGTCCATGCTTGAGTCACTAATTGCTACAAACTCAAGGACAGAAGCTGCTTTTCTTTGTAGCTCTGGGGATGGGTGCTTTAGCATATCAACTAGGCGAGCAACGACATCCAGGTCCAACACGTCTCGTCTGTGAGATTTGAAGGTCAACACAAGTGTCAGTAAAATGATTTGTCATGCATGTAGTTTCATAATCACATGATAGATCACTACACTTGGTTCAACAAATGCATAAATGGTAAATCATTCACAGAAATCAAAATCCTATTTCAAGATAACTAAAAAAAACTTATTTCCAGTTGGCATCCTGTCTAAATATCTCTAAGGCTGACCCATTATATAATCTGCCCATTTCTGTTAAATTGCCCTGGACAGATAAGGTGGCCCTGGGTATAAATAATTGAAAGGGATGCTCTTTTTTTTTGTAGGAGCTCCACCAAAGCATAGCTGTCAAGGACCATTATGGCCATTATACTATCAAACAACAATGCACTAAGTCAAGCATTTCAGGAGGCTGGAAATCATAATAATATGGGGCATTTTGTAAGGCATGGGGCTAGAGTTTTATAACTTCCCACAGAGAATGCCTGTGGATGGAAAAAAATTACAAGATCAATCTTATGACCACTTCAGGTTATAAAGAATGTTTTAATAACAATCTAGAACTTTTTTCCTTCTCAAGAATATTTTGTCAAGCAAGAAAAACATTAGAGTAAATTTCAACCAAAAAAGTTTTCATGTAGAACTAATATTTTCCAAAATCACTTGACAATGACTAAAGAGGAAAAGCTTGGATTTTGCATGCCACTTCCACCGAGAAATTTTTATACCAAGACACAAACTTCAATGACAACCATTACAACTTTGGGTACTCTGCATCAACAATCAGTGTTCAACACCTGAGTAAAACATTTTGTGTAAAGAGAAGAAAGAAATGAATGGTGAAGAAAAGACAAATCTGATTTTGGGAAGAAGAGAAAAAGAATTTTAAAAAAAGAGGATTACCTGGTATTTGTTTTTGACTTCAGCATTTCATCAACTTTTCTACTTAATCCAGTAGAAGCATCATCACCTCTTGCTGCATCCAATTCCTTTTTAAATCCATTAACCGGTCCATCATAAAACTGTAATGCATTAGAAAACCTGGTAAGCATATGGAGAATTCTAAGCTTTCACAATATGTTGCAAGAAGCAGGCAACTGACCTTCAATTTCATTTCCCTATTAGGGTCTAAGATTCGAGACAGTAAATTCAAGGCCTGCATTACATCATTTTTTTCAACCTCATAAGCAATTCATCATGATAAACAACAAATTTGATGGCAATATATAAGATTAATATATAACTACCTTTTCCATCATGCTTTCAGACATCTCTGAGTTCTTTAAGATGTTGATCAAGGGAGCCATAACACCTTCAGCTTCAATTGTCTCACAAACTGCATTGCTGAATCAAAAAGATGCATATTAAAAAAATACTAATGAGAAGTGCCATACATCAAGAATACGGCAACAGCATAAAAGGTATGGTATGAAAAAGAGAATAAAATTCGAACATGAAGTTGACGATTCACGACTCTCTCTCACTCTCTCTCCAGCAGCTTGAGAGTTACTTCCACCCAAAAGAGAGTTTGCTATGACCTCCTAATGCTTTTAGAAGGTAGTTATCCCATAAAAAGCAAGAGTATTAAACACCAGACTAGACTGGATGACCATGTTGTTCAGCCTAAACTGATCCTAATTATAGCTTTGTTGACCAACCTTTGGCATCAAGTTGTCTTACCAATTTTCAGTTTGGTCACATAAGTAAAATCGCTGTTTTCATTGTGATTCCAAAGAGCAGAAAACCCTAGTATGCGGCAACCTAACCAAGTGATTAGGGCATATCATGGTGTTAACATGTATTAAAGGCTTATAAAGATGGTTCAAAGAATATCTCAACTCTTTGGTTTCTTATGAAACAGCCACTGCCATATTCTCCCTGCCATAGTTTCAGATTCTTTCAAATGTGTAAGTTGCCCACATTCCTTCTATTTAATATACCTAGCACCAGAAATTTAGATGATAATGTCAAATCCAACAAGATATTGACCTTGCCACATGCAGAGACCTTTGACCTCATGATTCATATGGAGTGACCGCATTGCTAGAGAACAAAAGTGTTAGTTTCCAACGTTATCTGGGATGCAAAGACAGATTCAAAACAAGAAAGCTAAGAAACAGCACCTGATAGATAACTTCTCCAAAGCGCCAACAGCAGCAAGTCTGATAGCATCATTGTTATGGTCCAAGAGCTGAATTAAGTTCTTGACTGCTCCAGCTTCCTTAAATGAATTTCTCAAATGTTCATTGATAGATGCATCAGCAATTGACTCTGCAGCTCTGCAAATGGCTGACTCATCTTCAAGTTCAAGAATTAAAACCAATCTGGCCACCCCATCTATCCATGGCAAAACTGTAAATTGCCTAGTTTTAGATGATCCACTTTGAGACAATTTTGTGTCTTCCACTTCTATAGCCCCTGTACGAGCAAGGAATTGTTGCTTAGATCGTCCAATTATTGCTTTCATCTTAGCTTCCTCAAGGTTTGCATTCTTGTCATCAATATTTAATCCGAGGAGCAATTCAGAAGCACCAAACCTTGAAGGACCTTTAAAAGTATGTTCAATTTTTGAACCATCAGGTAGGCTTGGCCATGAATGCAAAGCTGGAATAAAGGACCTATATGCAGCTGCGCCGATTAATGGCACAAGAACTAGACCTTCCTCCATGACAAGGATTCTATAGTATTGATTCTTACAAAGTTCCACCAGAGCGTTTCTAGCTTCCTTCCTAATGACCTTGGATTCTTCATCAACCGCAGATTTTAAGAAATTCGCCTGCAGTCAATATCATAGGAGATTAGACTTCTTAATACTTAAAGCAAGCATCAAATGAAGCTCTTTTAAGGGTGGAAGTGCTCCGTAAAAGGCTTTATATTACAGGATTTCTTCATAAATTCACCCTTTACAGAAATAAGACACTAAATGCCAGATTGGGCAGCCCACTAATGCACATCAAACTTTGGAAAATTCAAATGTCTTCATTGCTGAAGGGAAAACAACTGCAACAGCAACATCAAACTTTTGACCAAAAGAAAATACATCAACTATTTCTTATTGTTGCCCCCTCCAACATCCATGTCGAGCCAAGAAAAAGAAAGGCATCAAAACCAATTGAGAAAGCCAGACACATCCATTTTCAGACTTTTTTCAGTCATAGAAGCTTTCCATTTAAAAAGTAAATCACCGCAAATCAATGACATTATCCTACACCAAATTCAACTTTCAAATTGCCTGGTTTTAAATGTAGACAGAACCCTCACCAACTTAGGAATAACCCCTGCTTCAACCATGATGTTGTGGTTGGAGTGGGTCAATGTCAAGTTTGCCAATACTCCTCCCGCTGCTTCCTTCACTCTAATGTCCTCATCTTTCAGGGACTTAATCAGTAAAGGTAGGACATCAGGGTTAGCAATTTTCACTCTGAGCTTCTCATCCACAGACAAGTTCCAAAGAATGCATATACTTTGCTCCATCACCTGAAATATGTTTACACTTTACTTCAACGAACCAATTTTCAACACCACAAGGTAAGAAGCGAATTTCATTTGATGAAATAATTTTCTATACCTGAGGAGTCAAAGAAGGTTGACTGAGCAAACGAGTTATCTCTTCAATCGCTCCACTTTCTGCTACTACATCTCTGTATACATTGACTGAAGATATTGATCGTAGGAGGCCAGCAGATGCTTCGCATGCAGAGCTCAACTCCGACTGAAGAAGGTTTACAATGAGATTGATGCATCCCTGAAACTGCATGATGTTATCAATGCACTTCTTTCCTCCAAGTGAATATTGCCACAGTGCCACTATTGCTTGTTCTCTATCAAGAGGATCGTTATCTAGCCCAAGCATCCGAACAAACAAGGCCACATAGTTATCACTGAAACTAGATGAGCTACATTTTGAGTCCTCAATATTCTGAAATTAGAGAAATGATGCATCAGTATTGAGCATAGAAAGAGGAACTTTTGCCATCGACAACAACATATATTGCATTAATAAGGAACCCTGAATTAGTATAGTTAAGTAGTAATTTATCACGTTCTCAATCTAGACCACAGGTTTCCTTAAGAAAATACAATAAAAACATAATATAAGAATTACTAATTCTAAAAAAATTACAAGAACCAAATTTAGCTTCTTCAAAAAACTTTAGCTGGTGAAAGGAATAGGTAAATGGCCAGCACTTTATCGGAAAACAATACTGATATGGGCTCCCTATTTTTTTCCCTTGGCTCCATGATTACACAAAACTGAGAGAATCAAAATGAAAAAAAAATAGAAATAGAAATTATAATTAAAAAATAAACACATAGAAACTTAAAAATTCTGGGCCAGAACTCAAAAGATACTGCCATCATTCATCGTAAACAAGAAAACCCATAAAGAGACACCATCAACATATCACCACATCATGAATCAAAATCAAGAAACCATTGCTTGGAAAATCATTTTCAATCATATATACATGTTACATTGGCAACAAGCAGACACCAAGAACCAAACTTGGAAAACAGCTAGCAGTTTAGGAATTACAGACTAGCCTTTTGTTGTGGATTGGCATCAACGGCACCACTTCCACCGCCATCAGCACTGGCCCTGGTAAGCACTGCGCTTTTGGAGCATAATTTGGGGTTGAAGTTGGAGTTTTTATTGTTAATATGAAAATGGGAAGAGGCTGATGGTTTTCTTCTTGTGGGTCTAATAACTTGCAAGAAGGTATTGCAGGGAGTGTATTGGAGAGAAGGGAGGTTGAGACTGGAGTGAGTTGGGATTGTTAAAGCCATCATTTCCTTTTAGCTAGAACTGTAAAAGAGAAAAGAAAAACAGAGAGAGATGATAGTTTTGGGAGAGGTTTAGGGGTTTATGGTGTCTGTATTATTTACTGGGTTTAGGGTTTCTCAAGTCGATCTTGAGAGAAGGAGGAGAATCTTGGGGGGTTTATCCTTTTTCTTCACAAAATTTTTGGGAATGTTTATTTATTTAATTGTGGATAACGGATATTTTAGATTAAGAAGTTGTTTTTCTAAATAAAAGGAAAAAAAAAAAAATTGTCCCAGGGCAGTATAGAGTGGCAAACAGATAAAAGAAAAACTGAAAGTGTTGTTCGTAGCTAAATCTTTGTCGTTGTGTTTTATGACTCTGTATGAACTATGAACAATAAATAAATTCCTATCAATGAGCTCATTTTCATGCGCTATTTTGGACTGTATTAAAAAAATTAACACAAAATAAATATTTAATTCTTGTTAATATTTTTTTAGTATAAAAAAAATAAAAATTGTACAGGGATTAATTCAATATAATTTGATCAACTTCAAGGATCTAAAAAACAACATTAGTAACCAATAAAAAATATAATTTGACTCAAAATAAATATTTAATATGATATTTTTTTATAAATATTAATACGAAAACATGTTAGATCAATTTAGTTCAACTCCGATTAATCTTTTAATCTGCATGTTAAGTCATAGGACTATAATAACCTTATAGAAAACAGATAAAACTAAATTATGATACTCAATTTTCAATAACTCGGTGTTAAATGATAAAAAAAAAAAGACAAGGAAGATAACATGAGTTAACTCGAGTTAACATGACAAACTCACGTCTTGAGTCATGAGACCGAGACAACCTTGTAGAAAGAAAATTAAAATAAATTGTGAAGTTTAATCCACAATCAATTCAGCGTTGATAGATAAAATTAAAAATAAATAAAAAAGATAAAAAAACAACTCGAATTAACCGAGGTTAATCCATCAAACTCGTGACAATATTGATGAAATGGTAATAACCTCAAAGAAAGTAAACCAGTCATAAATCATAATTCTCGATGAACTCAATGTTGAATGATTTAATTGAAAAAAAAAGATAAAAAAAGACCCGAGTCAAATCGGGCTAACCTAACAAACTTGCGACTCATGTTATGATACTATGATAATCTAATAGAAATTAAACTAAAATAAATTATAAAACTTAATTCACAATCAACACTGTGTTGAAATATGAAATTGAAAAACAAATCGATTAAAAATGACACGAAAAAATAACCTGAGTCAACCGGAGTTAATTCGTCAAACTCGCAACTCGAGTCATGAAACAAGAATAACCTTGTAAAAAAACAAATTAGAACAAATCATAAAGTTTAATTTTTAATCAACCCGGTAATGAAAGATAAAGTTGAGAGAAAAAAATTAATTAAGAAAAAAAACTAAAATTAACCGAGTTAGTTAATTAAACTTAAGGCATGAATCGGATAATTTTATAAAAATAAATTATGAATTTTAATTTTTAACAAACATAACGTTAAAGAGAAAAAATATATAAAAAGATATTATTAGGTGAAAGTGTTATGTGAGGAGGGGTTTAGTAAAACCCTTTTTTTGTTTTTTAAGTTAAATGATGAAATATAATTTTTTTTAAATTATAAATTATAAAAAAAACAAAAAAAAACATTATTATAACTAATTGTGTTTTATAAGGAGAGGCAAAGTAAAACCTTTTTATTTTTTAGTTTTTTTAAAAAAAAATTATGACAAGTTTAGAATGTAAAATTCCAGCCAAATCGTGCATGTGATGATTTTTAATATTCTATAGCATCACATTTAATTATTTATGAGATTGAAAAAAAATTGAGATGCTAAGCACTGTTATCTATAGATAAATCAATAAATTTTAAATTCGTACAAGTTTTACATGTTCCAAGATGATCTATTGCTTGCTAACTCAAAACGAAGAAAATCTGAGGTAACAACAAATTAAAAAAAATTAAATGTTTTTAATTTTTATATCAAGTTGTTTAGTATGTACTTCATTTTCAACAGTAATAACACAATAAATAAATTATATCAAAATAAATTATCAACAAACAATCGACTGACTAAAATAAATATTTCGGGTTTTATTCGTTTTTGTGCTATCGTATGTCAGTGTAATTGCAGCAGATGATAGCCCAGCTAGGAGTCCATTACTGGCCCAAACTCTAAAGACAGGATGTTCTTTCTTATTAGCCTGTTTGGATTAAAAGACTATACAGTGGAAGGACTAAATTGAAACAAAATTTAGAAAAAGAATCAAATGCATCGTTAACCCAACAAATGGCCTCTAATGATTTAGATGTTCAGGTCATTTGTACAACTTTGAATCATACATTATAATTTTGTATGAGTTTCAAATTTTAGTTATAAAAAAACTATAATTTATATTTTTTTCATCTATTTTTTCGAACTGCAATTACAAAAATTACTATAATCACAAACACATTATCAATCCTATCGCCAAGGCCAGATAACAGGCAAAGGGCCAACTACTATCTCAGTAGACGATCATAATCCAACTGAACTTCTTGTCGCCATGGATGAATAGAATACAGTACACTACTAATATTTGAAGTTGTGTCCGCTTGCTTTTTCTTTTTCTTGTTTTCTTGACTCCTTCTATCCCTGACTCCTCTAGGAGCCCCATGCATAGTATGCCATGACACTGGACGCTTAGAAAAGATAAGGAAACACGGATAGAGCTCTAATAGGAGCTGTTCCTTCAGCTTCCAAAGCTATAGGGCTTTGCCTACTCCCTCTCCTCGGTGCAAAAGAACTTCTCTCTGTATAGCCCAAGCACAAATCATTCCACAATGCCAGGCTTGATAATGTAGACGATATTCCTGGTCTTTTTTTCATATTTATATTTTTCACATCCACGTTTGAGATATTTCGTAGAAAACATGAAATATTGCACTTCTCCTTTGTCTGTAACAGAGAGCAACCAGCATTGGATGAAAGCCTGAAGACCACAATAAAGTAATGAAGTCTAGTTTGGCAACGCAGTTTGCTGCACTTTTAGCTGCTGGAAGCCTTTTCTGTTTAATTTTCTATATTTAGCCTTTTCCTTCCTTTTTTTATTGGTGAAGAAAACCCCATTTATATTTCGCGAGGTTGATTTCCACGAGAATAATTCCACCAGGTTGAGCAGACAGCATTTGCTGTTACTGGAGTGAATAATCCTGAAGATTTGACGTGGGTTCTTATACAATTGCTATTGTAACCTTTTAGTACTTTGTTTGATGCCAGTGAGTGAATCCCTCCATTTCCATGCTTTCCCTTGATCGATCTTATACTCTCTCCTTTTTTTTCCTGGGAATTGAATTATTAATTCTCATATTCTGATTTTCCTGCTTGGTGCCGAATAATATTGATGTGATTGTTTTTAATGGTAGATATATGGCAACCTATCATCTTGAATTGGGTTAGGATAAAGATGTACAGGAGAAAGCTCTTGGAGATGTATTTGCAATTCATGCCCATTTCATTTTCTTTCCAGGATTAGTTATAATTTTCTGTGTTAGGCTAGTACATTGTGGCAATTATCTAAATTTCAGTCATCTAGAATAATGTTTTTTTTTATTAATATGGGTGTCCGGGCCAACTTGCACGCATCTCGACTAATTCCACGAGCTCTGAAGTTAACGACCCTGTAAACCTCCAGTAACCTTGAAATTTATAAGACTTGAACCGGTGATCTTTAAGGAACAAACCTAGAACCTGATCAATTAAGTTACACCCTTCGTAGTTACATCTAGAATAATGTTAATTTGACACATGGGGCTCTTTTCTCCTATGTGCGAGATAAAACTTTGGGCACCATTTCTGAACTTCAGGAAATCCTCGGGATGCATCCTTGAAGTATCCATGGTGAAAACCTGAAGATCCTTCAAAAATAAAGAACGATTATCTTAAGCATCCTTGGGCTACACATGAAGATCATGATTGAAAATCTCAGAAACTTGTCGACTTAGGCCCTTGGCAAGCTTGCTTGTACCATATACGCTACAGAGATCTGTTATTTGCACAACTTAGTACAAACATTTAAACTCCAGTTGTTGTAGTAAACTTTCTCCTCCGTCCTGCCAGTTTTCTTCTCTCCTTTGTGGGAATTGCAAGAAAAAGGAAGAACCGAAATAACCATTGAGCATTGTTGCTGTGAAGATTCATCAGTTTTATTTCGACACCATTGGCCAGTACCATAATGGCAACTGCATCAACTTTGTTGAAGCAGATGAAAGTGAATTTGGAAGACATGTTAAAAGCACGAGTCATAAGTTTAAAGAAAATTAAAAATCACAAGACAGTCAAAAAGTGGATAAGGGAATGAAAACATCTAGTTATGTTGTTATACACTAACAAATTGTACAAACATCGATAAAATTTGACGCCATGAGAAGCAATAGAATGATCTCTCACCACAAACCAGCTTTGCGATCTGTATTTTTCTTCTCTGCAAAGCATTTTCCAACCAGAGGATCGTTCAATGCAAAGCTATCCCGCTAGCTCCAAGTTCTAGCAGCTAACGTAATTGGATCTCTTCCAGATACATTAAGGCGACTGACAAAATGCTTCCTATTGGTTATTTACTTGTTTGAACCTCATTCTCTTCGAGAACTTCAAATATTCTCAACATGTAATATGATTTCGTTCACAAAACCTCAAAGTCAAAATATCAAATAAAACTGGTTTTGATCAACTTATTTGAAGGGAACGAGACCTTTCAAAAGGTCTCCCACCCTCGAGCCATTGTGCTTTTCTCGATACTGCAACAGCCCAAGTTCTCATGCTGTATGTGTACCACCAAAAAGGGATCCTAAATGTCATCGAAATTTTTGCCCTTTCTCTATTATCAAGAGTGCAAAATTGAGGAAAGCTGGTATCCTAAAAACAAATCGATGCTTTGCACCAATGTTGGTTGACAATCATACAGCATCCTCCTCAGAAAGAGAATTGAGAGCTAATAAATACAGGCAGTTCCTTCCAATCCCAGGATTCCAAGTTTGAGGACATGACGGCAGCACCAGCAGCCAATGCAACAATAGCAACGGCCATACCTTTAAGGCAACCATGGCCATGTGATAATTTTCCTGATAGCGCCTTGCTGTACTTGTCTGCATCCCTGAAGAGTGCTTGGCGAGCAGCATCAGCTTCAGTTTCCATTCCTTTCTCGTTCTATATGCAAAAATCGTAAACCAAGAATTAGGAAAATTACT
This sequence comes from Populus trichocarpa, assembly GCF_000002775.5. NCBI lineage: Eukaryota > Viridiplantae > Streptophyta > Magnoliopsida > Malpighiales > Salicaceae > Populus > Populus trichocarpa. The sequence goes on along the minus strand of NC_037292.2, from coordinate 8,695,487 downwards.
TCGCATACCATGAATAGCACTTTCATAGGTAAGGATTCAGTTAGAACATGAAGGGGAACAGCTTTTACATTGAAATTGTATTACAATCGCCAAATAATTTGAAAATGCTAATAGAGAACAAATAATAGAAAAGAGCAAGATACTACCTTCTGTCTGAAGTTCTTGATGGTTTCCCTCAAAGGATCCAGAGGAGCCATTTTCACTGAAAGCTCCTTCCATTCCTCCATAAGTCTTTTAAGAATAGCTACACTAGATTCTAGATTATCCTGGTAAACCTTATCCTGTTTCTCCAGTTCATGACAAAATTAGACATGGGTGGTGACAAAACAAGGATAGCCAGCATCTATGAACATAAAACTCATTATGGAAAAAACAAAACAAAGAAAGTAACTTACCCATTGCTTGTAACAATCAGCATTTTCAGTCAAACACCAGATGGAAATTCCAGCTGCTTCCTTAGATAACTCTGGAATGCCTGTTAAAGACAGTACATATATCATGTTGAACTTTATGATCATTTTCCCTAGATGGCAAAAAGATTACGTAACTGAAAATGCAATCAAATCAAGCTCTCATACTTTCTCCAGCTGCCTTTAGAGCAAAGCTCAGTATCTGCTGTGATACTTGTTTCATTGCTTTGCTTCCAGAAGCGCCAGCAAGAGCCACCTCCTTTAGGGAGGGATAGATAGCTGCAAATCTTTCAGTAGCCTGCATGAACACCACATACAAAAGAAATTAAGAGCACTGAACCTATAATATCTTCGAGCACCGATACAACAGATGCCCAGATCAAAATACTCACCTTTATTCTAGCTGAAGATGGAGGGAAGGTAGCTCGTAACAGTATTTCAAGTGCAGAAGGTGGCATCAAGCGCTCCCCCTTTCTAACAGCACCACTTACCAATATTGATCTAGCCTTCGGAGCAGACAAAATTCTGCAACCGAATAGAACAAATTTTTAAAAAAATTTGAGTTCAAAGCAAAGGGAGGAGAGCTGTGTGTGCTGTGCGTGTGTGCGGGAGGTGGGGGAGAAGAATGGCAGATTACAAAGCGTACATACTTCTCCACTAGCTGCAAAATTATATCCCTGGACTGTGGGTTAGAACTTTTGCCACTCATTATAGGCAGAAGGTTATGTGCCCAAGAGTACAACCCTACTGCCAAATCACCATGAGAGGCCTACACAATAAAATTTGCAAAGTTAAGGTAAACAAAACAATGGATACAGGTGCCCATCTTGCAGACTACTGAAGTCATACAACTGTTTCGTTACCTGTGCTATCATCCATACAATAAACACAAGTTTGTCCTGTCCTTGATACTTTGAACCTTCCCTGAGTGTTGGCAGTACATTAACCAAAGCATCAGGTTTTCGTCGCAACACCAATGCCAGAACTACAAACATTGCGACCTGTCATTTCATTTATACATCAACACTTAGACAAAGTAAAAAGTTTTCACAAGCAAGTCTATCCATAGTAAAGCATTTAGAGAAAAACAAAAACACAAAACTCAGTTTGCTAGAACAGCTATTACCACCAAGGTATAGAGATTAAAGAGAAGCTGTAATTCAGAGAGTAAAAGGAAGCATCTGGATTGGACTAATCCGATTGTTAATAGATAGAAGGGAGAGAAAGAAAGAGTTATTACAAAGAAGAAACTAGAAAATGGATCCTGAGACCAACCATGGGTTCATCATTAGCCAAGACATTCTGAGTGCTCACAATTTGTAAATGTGCCCTTTCATTAAACAGATAGCCATGCCCAAAATTAAAAGCACCAGATTAAACAGGCCACAAATGTGTCTGGGGTCTGTAAGTGTTCCTTGTTATTAGTAAGCAAAAAAAAATTTAACATATCAGGCCTTCTGGATTGCTGAAACCAGAATTCAGTAACAAAAGCACCAGTTGTTAGCCGTAGCTCATAGCTAAACTTTAATAATCAATATTAAAAAAAAATGGAGCAACCTACAACATGTTGGCTTATAGATGCTTGAACAAAGAAAAAGCATGATCTGTTTATATTAAATAAATCATACAGCAAGTGTTCAAATCTCTCAAGAGCAACGCACATCAAAGCCTCATCGAGGAGGAAGAAAAAAAGCCAGACTATTATGGAAGAAAATCTGGATTTATTTACTCCAAAACCTATTTTTTGGCATCCAAGAAGTACACCTGAAGTTATATGTGATGTATCAAAATGCATTTTGTCAGAAAGTCACTCTCCTAAATTCTTACAGAAACCACCTCCCAAACATTTTTGTGTGAGATGATTCTAAATATGGACTTCCTTAAGCAACCTATCATTATAAAAAGAAACCCAAACTGTATAAATCAAATGATTGATGAATGCACTCTACATCCCAACTGACAGGATAACAACGTACCATGTATAAAAAAGGGTTGCATGGCTTACTCACTCCAAACAGAGCTTTTCCTGACGCTTCATGAAAATTTCATCTAAGGAACCTGATTAGACCAAAATGGCTTTGATATGCATGTTCCAGACAGCAGCATTGATGGAACACCTAAAGTTTCTAACATAGCAACTCAGAGGGGAAAGTCAAACCTGACGTTTACAGCTAAAATAAACAATCCCACATAAAATTTAGCAATCTAAGTTCTTGATTTTCAAACCTAAATTTGACCTCCTCCAATATTATTTCAGGAGAAATGGTGGTTATGGAACAACAGAATTGGTCACCCACAAGATGACGGCCCGAATTCACCAGTGTTTGGTTTACAAAAGAGTTTATAGTATTTGGATTTCAATATACTATTTCAAGTGTATTGATTATCAAAACAGTAATGGAATGCTGAAAGGACATGTGCCACTTAAAAGAAAGAAACTAATTGCAACTCAAATTGAAAAATAGGTTGATGTTTACAAGTTGAACTTGTAAGCATCATGAACCAGGCATGAAGTTAGCACAAGGCTCATGTAAGGCCAATGACTCTAGATGTGAGGCTTGCGCATCATGGTTAACACTCAGAGGTGAGGCCAAGCTATCTATAAGAATATAATAAACCCAATATATTTCCATTAGGAAGTTGAGATCAGTAGGGCTAAGGAGTTCATAGTCCTGAAGCCTATGCATGTCATTGAGTAATATGCAAGAGTTTGGGACTGGTAGTAAATACGATGGGGTCAGGGCAGGTTGGGATCCATCCAATGGCACACACTTACTCTTCAAAGACTATGTTCTCATAGATGCCACGTGAATTAATTCAATGTGTCAAGGTTTCATTTTTTGCATGTCTACTTGCTGTTACTTGCTGCTTTCTAATGAATATATACTTTTGTGTTAAGCACACACAAATTACTACCTGCATTTACAGGAAAAGATGAATTAATTGATAAAATCAAAATGCAAAAGTTCTTATGTATTTCCATCTACTCAATCCTCGATCATAACATGACAAATGTACAAGTGTCTGTACCATATGTTGTTTTATGTCAAAATATATGCTTCAAGAACATTTTGACCACCCTGCATGTTTAAAAGCTCAACGCATCAAAGACATGACACTATTCTAATAAAGATAGTACCAAATATTAATATATCTCCAAGTTGAACCGAAAACTTTCTAATACACACAAATTAAACTCTATATTCATGCACCTGAGGAAATTAGCCACAGTGTTGGGAACCACTAAACATTCATGCAAATCAGGAAAAACCACAACTCAACAGTGCCATGCATCAGACCAATGTGCAGGCAAGTGAAAAAAACACAGCAATGTTTCCAGCAACTTACCTGAGACTTCGACGATGCTTGCTGAGCGCCCTTTTTAGAACCTTTAGAACCACCTTGCTGGCTTGCCAAGTCTGCAAGAATGCTATCTAAAGACCAGAGTACAAATGAACCAAGCGCTACAATGGAGCGTTGGTTAATCCAGTCAGCAGATGTTTTATAAACAGCTTCAGAAATATGAGACAGTGGAATCTGTTGAAGCATACAACAGCCAAAAATTATTTCATGAAAAATGGAAGAAAAAAAACTTCCTAAAATATCAGCAATGTAGAGGACATGATAATCAAAAGAATGCATGTGAGACAAGCGGTGAATATAATAAAAAAACATAACTGTACATCAAGTCATACATGATGATGAAATCAATTTCATAAAAATGCTATAAGTTTACAAATAAATGGAATTGTTCTCTACAAACTAACATAACGACAATGCAGTGCAGGTAGACGAAAAAACAATGCATACATGACAACTTAAATTCAATCAAATTAAAGATTTGAAATTTTCTATGCTGAACCTATGACAGAATTTAACATAAAATCTCTAAATAAACCAAAACAAACGTTTAAATTAGAACTCACATCGGCAAGTCTGGCCACAGTATTCTCCCTGAACATCTTAACCCAAGGAAACTGCGACGAATTCACTGCCGAAAACGCCCTCCCAAAATAATCCGCAAATCGCATCAGCTGAATCTCTTGCTGCCCCTCATATGACCCCTACAAAAACCAAAAAACTACATGTCAAAAATCAACCATATCATTCAAAATTACAGAAATAAATATATAATACACCTACCGATATGTCAGAGAGAAAGGTAGCAAGATCGGCGGCATCAATTTTAGCGGCGGCTTCAGTTACAGTCACTTTAGGTTTCTTAGGTTTCTTCTGCTTCACTTTCTTCTCATCGGCCTAGGCATTCTCCTCGAGAGATCCAGTATCATCGCCATCATAATCATCACCTTCGTCGCCATCAGATCGGTGGTGCTTCGATCTCGATCGAGTATCAGCAACAGCGACGGCATTTGCGGCGACTCTCTGAGATTCAATAATTTTAAGGCGGCGGTCTTCAGACTGAAGCTCGAGAGATCGGAAGACATTGTTTGGTTCGTTGTTGTCATTGGAATTATTGGCGGCGGAATGAGCAGCGGGTTTCTGCTTTCGCTGGCGCTTGGCGTAAGTGACTTTTTGCCAGCCGTGATCGTTGGTGTTTGAGTGAGTGTTGATGTTGCCGGCGATTTGGTGATTTTCGTTTGATTCAAAGGAATCCATGCTGTTGTTGTTCTTCCTCTTCAAATATAGGAGTTTTTTTTTATAAACAAAAAAATGTCTCTCTTTTTGACGGAGAGATGTAAAGAGAAACGAGGGGAAGAAAAGGAAATTTTTGGCTGGAGAGACGATTTGAACGTGTTGACTTTTTTTAATTTGACCTATTACCGTGTTGCCTTTCCTATTAATTTTATGTGTTTTTTTTTTTCCTTCTAAATAGTTCATTATCCTTAATGATCTTCGATTAATGGCCACTTAATAGAAGCTTTCGGGAATGTTTGTTTTTTTACCTTTAAATATGTTAATATCTAAAAATAAAATAAAAATCTTAAAAAAAAATTACTTTTAAAAAATAGTCATTTTGTTGGTGAAAAATGTAACTTGGGCTTTGGAGGGCAACGGTCGGATGTTAAGCCAAATTATCTTAAACAAAAATGCAAGACAAATCAAAAGGCAAACCTGGATCGAAGGATAGCTATTTGCTGGAGTATTTTTGTTACAAGGCCAGAGAGGTTAAGAATTGACCTGCAGATGGGTGTAAGCTGTAACAACCCACTGGCGTCGTTTTCCATTTTTCCAGTTCTTAAAAGTTTTGTGTGTTTGGTATTGCGGTAGCTGTTGTGGTTGTGGTTTGAAAAAAGTTGTTTTATAAAAAGTACTTTTAGTTGAGGTTGGTTTGAAAAAATAGGTGTTTGGTTAAAACTGTGGTTGAAATTGAGGTTGAATAAAAAGTAGTTTTAATGTGTTTGGTTAAAAATGCTTTTGAAATTGAGGTTATAAAATAATTTTAAAATATATATATTAATATTTATGGTTTTTAATTTAAATATTATAGATTAACTATTGCTATTACATCATAAAATAAATAATACTTAAATATTTTTTATTGTTCCATTAAACTATCTACAATTCCATCACGTATGAAATACATCCGACAAGAACTACAGTTTTCACAAATTTCTTAAGAGTGCAACAACATCAGGTAAAATATAATCAGAAACAAAATTAGGATTGCGATCAAATTCTGCAAATGTTACGTTTTAACACTAGTTAATGTAGTGTCATTGAATAATATTTAACACTAGTTTTTCGAATAAAACACAATATCTGTGAAATTTTATTGGATTTTTTTTATTTTACTGGGTCACACCCGGTTCAATGCATTTAGATTTGGAACGGACCCGAGTCAATGTATTTAGGTTTGGATCGGACCCGGTCTGACCCATTAGCCCAGCCAGCCCAGCCCGGTCACTGGCCCAAGCCAGTGACCCGGCTGGGCAAAGCAACACGTGTGTACTAAATTCACGCGTGTTGCTACACTGTTCAAGTGAATTAAAAAAAATTTCCAATGTCATTACGTACAAAATTTATTCGACAAGAACTATAGTTTTCATATTTTTTGAGTATGCAATAAAATTAGGTAAAATATTATCAGGAATAAAATTAGAATTACAGTACGAGTAAATTTAATTCATCTTAAACTATTTTTTTAACAAAAAAAAATATTATCCATGTTCACATGAATAGTGTGAGTGAAATCAATTAATTGGACTAATTTTTTTTTTTTTAAAAAAAAAAACCTAAACTTTTAACAGTGTAGCACACTGGTTTTTCAAAATTTAAAAAAAAAAAAAAAAAAAAAAAAAAAAAAAAAAAAACGCTGCTTCTCACTTTACAGTGAACAGCTACAGTGGAGCATGGCTCCACTGTTCACTGAACAGTGGAGCCATGCTCCACTGTTAGATGAGAAGCAGCAAAATGCTGCTTCTCATGAAACTTCGGTTTCATGTGGGTCCTACCCACCAAAAGCAATTTTTTTTGGGTTACCAAACGTTAATTAACGTGGCTGCGGGTGAACCTCGCCCGCAGCCACGTTCCCAAACAGCCACTTAGCTTTAACAACCCCAATGGCGTCGTTATCCAAGAGCAATGAGTTGTCATTATCTTAACGCAGATCTTCGAGTGCTGCCTAAATTTACCTAGAAAGGCACACCTCCAAGTCTTCAATCACTTCGCAAAATATACCTCAACCCCTCTTGTGTACGATCTCCAACCACATCTCGCAGCAGGCAGGGCACCACTCAGGCGGATTTTCCTACTGTGCAAACACGAGTTTACTGGAATTAAGATTATGTAAGAAGTATTTGTACTAAAAATATGCATAAAATATGTAAAATAAAATAAAATATGAATAAAAAGGATCCGAGTTTTGCCCGCAGCTGGGCTACACTGAGACCATATCCAGATACCTGGGCTGACCCGGGCAAGCTGGATCAGGCCTTTTGGGAATTTTATCTTTTTGTTTTTGTTTTTTCTTCGGCACATCACTTAGAGAGTGTGAACTGTGAAACACCCTCCAGAGCAACAATTTTTAATTACTCAGATTTAAGATTGCAATAATTATTGTTAATAATAAATTAAAAGAGGTAGTCGAGTGGTTTGTTAGTAATAAATTAAAAGAGAGAGACGTTTTATTCTGCATCCACCTATTGTGTGAATTGCATTGTGCTGGTGCTGTTTTACCCTTCATGGCTAGAAAAGTACGCTTCGGTATCCATAGTTTTTATTTTTACAATAATCTGGTCCATATAATTTTAACTATTTATATTTTAGTCATGAGATTTTATTTTCCTTGCATTTTAATTCCTAGAGGTTGAGAGATGAGAGAGAAAGGTTTTGATTATGTAATAATTTTTAAGTAAGATTAAAGCATTTTATGATATTATTAAGTTATTTTCTTTTTTATTTAGATTTGTTTTTCAGATCATGATAAGTGTTTTTTTTAAAAAAAACATGTTTATATCATAACAAAGAAGAAATGCACGAATAAAAAAATGGAGTTTTTATTTAAAAAAATATTTTTTTATTAATTTAAATCATTGGGATTTTTATGAATAATTAAAAGGGATGAATAAGAAATAGGAATTTTGACTATAAACATATATTTTTCCTCTGAAATTTAAATACTTAGATTTCTTATGAATATTTATTTTAATTATCAAATAATTAAATAAAAAATTGAAAAAAAGAAGAAGTCACCTAACATCTCATCTCGTGGGCAAATTAGCTAGTAAATACAATATTTGACATTCAAGGACTAAACCGTGAATGTTTTTTCGATTAAGAGATTAAAAGTATTTTCCATTAACATACGAGGGCAGAATAAGGACCTATTCGTTAAAAAATAAAAAGTGGGACTAAGATAAGTTTTACCAAAAACTCAATGACAAAGTGGCCCTTAAAAGCCTCATGTGGTGGCATTTTAGTCCCTTTCATCCACAGAGACCCCAAATGCTAACCCGTGACTATTGTCGACGGACTGCATGGTCAAGGAATCAGGGCAGGTAGATATGAGAGGTCTTTTGTACGAGACTAGCCTTTGGGAAACACAGCAATCTTGGGAATTTGAGGTCCCTAGGGAAGGAAACCAGGATTGCTCTCTTCATAATCAAGGAGAGGTGAGCATGGAGAAATATATCTGGAAATTTTCAAGGATTTGATTTTTGAAGCAAGACAGGAATCCATGAACTATTCTTACGCAACAGTCGACAATCAGATATCAGGCTGCCCAAGAAAAGAACTCTTGGGCGCTTGGGCTTTGGTTTGATATGGATAAGAAACAAGATTCGGCCTTTCCACTTTACATTTCCAGCCTAATACACTTAGCGCAAAACATGTTGGGCCCTGTTGAGACTTCAAGCAGGGCTTTCTCATTGTCTTGGAAGCTGATTACATCTCTTCGGAAATTCAGCAACTTGGAATTCGGCTCTCTTTGAAAACGTAGTTAAAATTTTGTTTTCTTAAGATTTTTAAAAAAGTCTTTTTTTATTAAAAATTATTTTTTTATATTTTAAATTATTTTAATATACTCATCTTAAAAATAAAATAAAAAAATATTATTTTAATATATTTCTAAATAAAAAAACACTTTAAACCATAATTATTATCATACTAAATGTGCCTTGAGATCCAACTAAAATTACGTCCTTTCATGGAAGTTTCGTACTAGATTTTTCAATAATAGCTAGACCTGCACAATTGTCAAGAACTTTTACCGTGAATATTATAAAGTTTTTTGTCTTAAAAAAATTTCTGCAAGGGTGTCACGCGTTTCTTAACTATGAAGGTGTTTGAAATTGTGATGTGAAGTGAATTTTAAAATAGTTTTTATTTTAAAATATATTATAATAATTTATTTTTATTTTTAATATTAATGTTTTAAAACCATCATAAGATATTAAAAATATTAAATTATATTTTTTAAAACTAAAAATATTTTTAAAAATCATATAAAAGCAAAATCTGAAATTATATCAAACATTTAATGAATGAAACTCTTTCGATTTTCAATTTGTTAAAGACCAGTAAGTAGTAACAACACGTGTGAAAATAAGAATATTATTTATTTATTTTTAAAGAATGTGAGAGGGTAAGCGACTGAGATTGGTTTGAAGATTGTACAATACCGGATTAATTTTTCTATCTTTCCTTTCTTACAAGTTTACGGGGCTTAATTTTTCTAGAGAAAAAATCAGTTCACCCACAAAGATTTGTATATATAATAAAAAAAAATTAAACAAAAATATTTTACTATATTCAAAAATAAATATTTTAAAAAACAAATATTATCAAAAACATCCAACTCCCCTGACATTTTGACAGGGTGGCTAACAGCGCACGATTAATCACGCTAAATGCAACCGTTAAAAACATAATTCACACTGTGGACAGGTCACATCCGCTGCTGTAGGAAAAAGGATTCAGTTCAGATTACACCTAGGGCTTGAAATAGTAAAGGAAAAAAAAGGTTTCAAACAATAAATCACTGAGAAAATAATAGCTGAAAAATGTGAGGCAGGATACCAGAATCGGGCATGAGAATTGTGCGCAAATAAAAAGTAAAAGGATGGATAAAAAATAAATAAAACGAGTGGCCATTGACCAGGTCTTCCGGTCCAAAAACGTGGAAGCGTATTAGAGCAGAGAATTTCCTTTGCAAGGGGGAAATATAGACCGACCCCTCATGCTAAGGAGATGACGCACCTAGAAATTTCCCGGGGAGAGATCAGAGATGCAGGAGATGGAATATGTGAGTGATCCTCCTTGTGAGATTTGTCGTCTCTTTTTGCCATTCTTGGCCAGCTGATTTGACACCATTTTCACGCCCAGTCAGCCATCGGACCCAGAGATAACACTACTAGTAGCTAGCACTCAATGGCAAGGTAGAAAGGTAGGCTTGAATTTGAAAGAGCATGTCTGTCAAGATGTGCTGTCGAATTTGCCCCATCATTTTTAGCATGCATGTCTCACTGTGCCGATGGGTGCAGAAGATAACCCGCATTGCACTGAAAAGTGTTTCGGCCGACACTCAATTAGAGGATTTTCAAATTTATTTTTTATTTAAAGAATATAGATATAAAAACATTCTGGAAGTGGGGCATGCAATCAATCTCACAGCCTGTAATTTCTAAGATGGATTGCGCTCCAGGTGTGCACGAGCATCTCCCAGGAAGATGAAATAGTTTTTGAATGATGTGAATTTGATTTTCTTTTATTTATGTATGCTCTAATGTTAAAAAATCATTTATAATAGTTAGTTAGATCTTAATACATTTTACATTAAACTAATTTTAATACAATTATATAACTAATTTAATTAATTTTTATATAATATAAGCATGTTACTGATTATTCAATTCATTTTTATTTTAATATATTTGATATATAACTATTTTAATAATGACTCGGTGGACTTAACAGATATAAGAGCAACTCGAATTATTCTTATCAATTTAATATTAAATAAAAAAATAAAAAAAATTAAACAACAAAAATAATTTAAATCAATTCGGGTAAAGTTAACAAACCTAATTTTTAAGATAGTTTGGATGATATGAAAAGAGAACAGATGTCCGTAAATAGAACTGCGTGGTTAACTAGAAAGGCTGATACATAGCACTGTTTCTCTGCTTTGCATGATTGTACCACCTTTGGGAAACATTATTTGATTAATTTCCATGTAAATCAAAACTATATTTTCTTAAAAGGATTTTATAGACACGTTATTTATTTTTTTATCGACTTTTAAATTTTAATTTTTTTAATATTAATTTCAAGGTTTAAATTCAAAAAATAAATCACAAATCCTTAATCGCCACGACAGTTATTTAAAGTTTATTACATTTAACTCTAATTTTATCGAGTAGGAAGATATTTTTTCCCTCCAGTTTCAAGGAAAAGAGAAGAGGGGGGAGGAGAGAGACTGAGATTATAGGGTAAAAAAAACATTAGACGACGATGCATTCCAAAATTTTAGAAATAAAAGGATAGTTTTATAGTTATTTTTTTCTCTTTTGAGATGACCATCGCGTGTGGGATGCCAGGTCTCCGTCTCCTTAAGTCAACCCCGCCGCATTGAGATAAAAATGCACATGGATTGTTAAAAAGAAAAAGGAAAGAAATATGCACATTAATTGACAAGATATACAATGCGCGGGAAAATAATGGAACACAAGACAAGCACGTAGACTACCGTGTATTGTGATAATGAGTTAACAATTTTTTTCATTCACCAAATCAAACTACAGGATTAAGCGCTCACGGGTAAAATGAAATTTTATATATGATTTATTTGTTATTTTTGTTTTTAATTGGGTGTAAAGGTTTTTTCATATTTTTTTGGGATATTAAAATATTTTTATTGCCCTTAAAAATAAAAATAAGATTATTGGCTGCTAGGGGTTTTTTTTAAATTCCAAATTTCACAACACAGTTCAATTACTAACTTACCCTTGAAATGAAAAATAATTTAGACTTGTTTCGAGGGAAATTTTAGATTTTCATGTTAGTTTTTGAGTTATAAAAACATCGGAGGAGGGGCAAGTTGGTATTTTACGTTAATAAAAAATTGTAAAATTTGTCTATCACATGCCTTGTTGATTCGTTAGATTTCTTGTGATGTCCTTTTCCATTTTTAACCGCGCTTGTTTGGTTTTTCTAGACGGATTGTTATCCAAACTTTTTTTTCCCTCTTTTACTTGAAATTCATGCATGGCGATTAAAATTTCTAATAGTCATCTTGATTAAGGATGTTTTAGTATAATAGTATTAATATTTATTCTTTTAATTTTTTATTTTTATCCTCCATCATTTTATAAGTTTTCATCTTGTTTTTCAATTTTATTGATCAATCTAAAAAATTTATTTTTTAAAATTTGATTTTGCTTCTTTTTTTCTCTTCATTTCTCTTTTATCTGTTTTATAAACTTTTAAATTTTTTTAATTACATCATTTAATCAAAGTATATAATTTGTTATTTTATTTTATATTTGGTCCTCGTTTTTTAGGGATCTCTTTGTTTATTTTTTTTGTAAAATTAATCTTTTTTTTCATTTTAGCCCTTCAATCCAAAATTACTCGGCCTTTCATGTTTTTTTCTTAAAAAAAAATTAATCATCATTTTTTTATTGCATTTTCATGTTTTTAATTTTTTTTTTCATGATAAATGTTTTTTATAATTTCAACATTTAACATTTGATTTTTTAAGGTTTGGGGTTCATGAGATGGCCCAGGTCATGAGTTTTCTAAGCTAGCTAACACATGTTTCTATTTTTTTTTATGGACTTGTTTTCTCTTTACACCTTGTTACTCGACATTGATTTTTTTGAAAAAAACAACCTTCATGGTTTTATTTGTTTTTCTTTATACGGGGTTATCATAATTTAATGACATAGCCCACGAGTCTAACGTGTTTATCTAGGTAGGCTCTTACCATTTTTTTTCATTTTAGTTACTTTTTTTCCTTTTGACCCTTTTATGTTATTGTTTTTTTTTTTAAAAAAAATTCACCATCCAATATTAAATTTGTTGAGATTTGGTCTTTATAGTTTTTTCATATCTTGTTCTTCCAATCAAATGGCCCGAGACACGAGTTTTGCAAGCAAATAAAGGTTAGCATAAGTTTTTCTTTTACTTATTTTTGTTTTCGTCTCATAATTCAACATTGTTTTTTAAATTAAAAATAAGTTTCATGATTTTTTCTATTTTCCTTTCTATCGAGTTTTCTCGGTTTCATAACCTGGTTCGAATATTTGGTGAGTTGACCCAATCAGGCTCAGGTTTTTTTTTTGCTTGTAATTATTGCTATTTTTTTATCCATTTATATATTGATTTTTTTAATTTTTATCATCTAATATCTGGTTTGTTGAGGATTGAGTTTCAAAATATTTTCAAATTTGTTGTTTTTTGTCAAATGACTCGTGTCGCGGACTTAATAGATTAACACGGGCTAACATTGTTTTTTTATATTGCTCGAAGGGTGTAGGCTCCTCTTACTCGCTTGCACGTGTAATGCAATCACAAATAACTTTTGTGCTTTAAATATACATTATATATCTAAAGACCCAGTTTCTCACAACTCTATTTGAAGATTAAAGAAAAGCTAAAGGGAAATGACAAGAACACGTTTTCTACCCAAGTTAAAGAAAAACAAAATTGCAATGGTAATTAAGTGATTACCATTAAAAAAAATAAAAAACCCTTTGCCCCCGTTTTATAATTCTTCTCTATAAAGGGTAAATTAATATTTTTAATGCGCAATAAAAATTTACGGAGACCAATCTATCCAAAAAAAAAATTAGTAATGATAATTAAACCCTGTGAAAATATCATTTTGCCTCTAAAAATACAATCATTTCCTTACAACCGCAGAGGGAGAAATCGTCTGAGTTCATCGTGTATCGAGTCTACTTTATAGTGAAAGTTTTATCATGCTCAATGTTTTTTTATTTAAAAAAAATAGTTTAATTTTAATATTAATAAACAAGGTACGAGCTGATACCTACACCTGGAAATTAAAACTTACATTAACTTGCATAAGTATGTATTTTTCTAGCTCATTATCAGCTTTAGCATGCCTAATGAATAAGTCGTGTTCGGCACTGTAGTTGGAAATATTTTTAAAAAAATTTAATTTAATTTAATTTAATTTTATATTTATTTTAAATTAATATATTTTAGATGTGTTGAATTAAAAAGATTTTAAATTATAAAAATATATTATTTTAATATATTTTAAAATAAAAAATACTTAAAAAATAATTATTACAACCTTTTCAAACACTTTATGAACTGGATCGGGCAATTATATCCGCTCTGTGTCCATAAATTGACATCGATCCTCATGGATAACCTCAAAATCAAATCATAGGAGGACAAGTGAACAGCAACGAGAAGTTCTTATATGTATTTATTAGTTTCCAAAAGGGCTGAAAAGGCCAAAACAGAGCATTTACTTCCGTCGTATGCACGTAACTTAGGATATTTTAATTAACGAGTGTTTTGATTATCCATCTAGCATGTCTGATCAGTTTCTATCGAGTCTCGGGTGCTAATTTCGTAATATGCATCCTGTAAAATGTCAATTTCCTTCTTATGCCGCCGGCGCGCCGGCGGCACTCTAGTCTAAATGTCTTTTCCTCCAGTCATTTTTATAATCACGTCATGCACCCCGACGGCGATCTTCTTTTTTTATATATATAATTATTCTAGTTAAATGCTATATCAAATTGTAATATAACGTCATGGAAACTTTATTCAATAGAATATTATCAGGTTACCTTTCAAACTGTCCTCGATCGGCAATGCCTTGTTAATTAAGATGGTGAAAGCATGGAAGCCTCCGTGACACGTGCGGAGAAAATCAATGCCCTGTTTTCTCAGTGGTTAATTGGCAAGGTTTCTGTTTTAATAAATAAATAAATAAATACAGAAGCAGTGTTATTTTATGCTAGCGGCCGTTCGATAACGCGTTCTACTCCAGTTGTTTTATATTTTTTTCTCGGAGAACGAATCCTTGTGTATTCGCATGTGCATTTTCACGTAAATAAGCTGGTCCGAGTCAAGTCTGAGTTTTTAAGCATCCATGCTCGACTTGTTTAGTTTTAACAAGGTTTGAACTCCTTTTTTTTTATTTTTTTATTGCGAATCTAAAATTTGAAGGCGAGCTTGCTTCATTTAAATTCTATCATGTTCGGGTTTGACTCGGATTCATTTCAAATTAATTCATTTAAATTATTAATGATCCTATAAATCGGACTGAGCTTAGATTTGCAGTAATCATTCGCATAAAAATATTGATTGTGATGAAAGATAAGCAAAATATCAAACTCATTTGGTTCTTGATCGTTATAAAGTTTTCATAACGTATAAATATGTTCTAATAGAGCCGAACCTATGTGGACAGTTCTTAAATTATTGGTCATTTGGATGAACATTTTTTTTTTGGGATTAAAATCTCTTTTATCTTGTTAAATTGTTGATAGACCTCTCATTATTATTTCTTTATTGGATTGACACCTTCTATATTTTTTTTCTGATTTTAATATATTAACCATGATATGTTCGAATTAAAACTCGTATTAATTGTCATCGTAACCAAATTAAACCAACCCAAAGATCCCAAAAATAGCTCTTTTAACCTTCCAATAATATCTTGAAATTAACTAAAACCATTTTTGTAACTCGGATTAAACTCATAAATATGATTTAGTTATCTTGTAACTCAAATTATACTCAGAAATATGAAATTTTAGTTTTTCAATCTGAAACTTCTAGATCTTATTTATAACAGTCAAATTTGATGGTGATTGGATTTAAAATTAATGCAAAGCATTTCATTTGGTGGTGTTATCATCGCTAATGTTAGCCAAAACATACTAAAGAACCCAATCGATCACAGCTCATGTACTAGCATGAAAATAAATAAATAAAAGAATACACGAGGAATCAGACAAAAAAAAGAAGATAAGGGAGTTATTAGTAGCTTAATATAGCATAGTGAATGTCAAACTAAAAAAAAAGGACGGGGTTGTTCCATTCAATCCACCAATAATTTAGAGGAAAAAATAATCAATTAATTATCTAGCTATACTTTATATTTAGTTACTACCTCGAAATAAAAAAGATAATGAAGATGAAGATAAGGGGATAATCTTCATATACTTTATATTTTGAACTTGTAAAAAATTACTCAAAAATCATCTTAAAAATAATTTTATTTTGTGTCTATATTTTTAATTTCCAATTAAATAAGTTTATGTTTTCATTGTCTCTGTATTTTTTATTTTAATATAACAACAAAACACTCCCTGGGATCTTATATTAGGATAATAAGAAAGTCATTGATCATGTCACATAAAATTGATTTATATTATAATAACTTCTTTTCAATGCTTAGAAACTCACTTATGACCTTATTTGATGGGATTTCAAATGAGTTTCTCATGACTACGAGTGATAAACCTATTAAATTTGCTTCGTTGATTTATAAATAAAGTTTTCAAATTGAGCTCAAATTAATTGTTTTTTAAAATTTAATAAACAAAGGTTAACTAGTTTTTAAATCTTGTTTTCAAATATTATTTTAATATATTTTAAAATAAAAAACATTTCAAAAAACAAATTATATCCATCTACCAAAAACAAAAAAAACCCATGTAAATCAGTCTCCACAGCACATAAGTGATTCCGCTTCCTCCTAGTCTTGATTGAGATGAGAGATAGAGCAGGAGTCAAACTTTCATGCTATTATAATAATTTGAGGGTTGACGCCATTATTAAAAGTATGCAAACCCTTTTTTTAGCCATGAATACTATAACCCCGAGTTAGACTATATTATAATAATTTTTTAGATCTTGATAAATGAACTTGTGTTCGATTCTTTTAAGAGGATGAATTTAATTTCTGGGGGTAAGAAATGTTTTGAAGGGTCACCGGCTGTAAAACAAAAATAAATAAATAAACGCAGTACTGCAGCTGAGAACAGGCGTCCGTGGTTAGATTCCCTGGAAACATAACCGTGAAAACGCCACCAAGGTAGGGGGCGGATTGTGGGCCTCTCGTGAAACTGGAATCCCAACACATGTTACAATCACATGGGCAGTGGGCCCCAGCACAAAGCTGCGTCCACGGTGATATCGAATGCCACTGCCACCTTGAAGCTGCTGTGGATCTATTGTCAGTTCGCATTGTTTTTAGCACGGACTTTTATCATGTGGTCCCATTTAAAGATAACAGCGTTATTATATTATAAAAAAAACTCTACAATATATCATCAGTCATCCTTCTTTTTTCTTTTTCTTTTTAAGTTTAACGCGGGTTTCCGGGCCAGCTTGTGCATATCTCGACTAATCCTACAGGCCCTGAAGTTAACTATCATATAAGCCCCCAGTGACCATCATATAAATAACTATAGGGCTCAAACCCGAGACCATAAAAAGAACAAATCTTTTAATTTCAAGTTTTTATTACTAGCTCACCATCTAAATGGTTGATATCATCGGTCTTTCATAGTAGAATGCCAGGTAATTCTCTGTGAATTTGTATACTATAATTACTGTTTTATTCTTATAAATACAGATTTTTTACCTTCCTCGAAGGGCAGAACTGTACTTTTCAGAGCACCCAGAGATGATTTGCAAATTAATTTGAGACGATTTAGTTGTTTATATTTTTTAAACAGTTCAATTACAATGATGTCTTTAGAAGACAAAAACATACAAAAGGCTAAAAGAATTTTCGCGTGATTTCATTTTTTTTACAAATAGTGCAATTTTTTTATTATCCTTAAAAAAAAAAAATGCACGAGTCAATTGTTATTTTAATATTTTCATCATGAATTTTTTTTTATAATCTAAGTAGATTAGGGGTAGTAAATTAGTATTTTCATAAGTAAAACAATAATGAAAAAGAAAAAATTGATGGGTTGTGCGGTGTTATATAACAACCAAATTTTCTCAACTGCTGTGTTGTCCAAAGCATGCACTGGAGGCAAAGCATCTTTGCTCAAATCACAGTGGTTAGGCGGTAATTGATTTTTTTCTCCTCCTGTTTTTTATCTCCTCTCCTTGAAATTCGTGTCGGTTAAGCTAAAAATCAAGGTTGTTTCCCCTCTGTTTCGTCTTTTAATTATGTTTTTTTTTATTATTATTGATATTTATCTGTTTTGGATTTTTTTAAAAATATTTTTTTTTTAATTTCATTATTTTTCATTTGATTTTGTTAAATTTTTATATATTTTTTTTATTATTATATTTTTATCCTTTTTCTGGTTGTATTCTTTTCTTTCAATTTTGTTCCTTGAAGTTTTATTTCAATTCTTTTTTTTTTCATGTTTTATTCTTGTTCTTTAACTGCTCATTTTTATAATTTTTTATAATTTGTTTTTCAATATTTCCTTTAATATTTTATTTTATTTTATCTAATCTTGTTTCTTGTTTTTTTAATTATTATTTTTTTCTATCATTTTCTTAATTTATTTTTTCTTTCAACTTATCTCTCGATATTTTATTTCATTTGTTTTTTTATCCAATCTTAGTCCTCGTTCTTTTAATTACTCTTTTTTATCATTTTTTAAATTTGTTTTTTCTTTCAATTTTGTCCCTCAATATTTTATTTTATTTTGTTTTTTTATTCAATTTTGGACATCATTCTTTTAATTGCTTTTTTTTATTGTTTTCTTAATCTGTTTTTTCTTTTAATATTGTCCCTCGATATTTTTTTTTTGTTTTTTTTATCTAATCCTGGTCCTCATTATTTTAATTATCATTTTCTATCCTTTTGTTTTTTGTTTTTTTATCAAGTCCGTCGTTATTTATTTCATTGATTTTTATACTAGATATGATCCTCGTTGTTTTTTATTACTATTTATTTTCTTTTATATTTTTTTTATAGTTAAGAATTTTGTTCAAGATTTTTCTTCTTCTGCAGGGTCATCTCAGTCTCATGATCAGGGTTGCGTTTTCTTTTTTCAAGGTTATCCGGGGTTGCAGGTTTGTTAGGTTAGCCCTGGATGACTCATGATTTTTTTTTCAATGTTTGATTTTTTTATTTAATTTTGATAATTTTTTCTAAGTTATTTTTAAAAAAATATCTAATGTTGCGGGTGATAGATAAGTAGAATAAACTTGGGTTTTTTTATCTCGTGTTTCTTTTTTTTTTAATTCATCATTTAAAATTAGTTTTGTTGAGCATTGAATTTTCTATTTTTTCTCTTTCCTCCCCTTGATGTTATCCCGAGTCACGAGTTAATTAAGTTGATATTGTAATTTTGCAGTCAGCACATGCTAATTTTCTCATTTACAGACATGTTGTACACGTAGGCTTTAATACACTTTCACAGGAAATGTTTCACTGGTGATTTTTGCTACCCCGTGCGCACTAAAAAATGATATAGAACAAATGCACCTTAACACCAGAGAAAGTTCATCTAAAAGGTTAAAAAGTTTCCTCCTTTTTTTTCTAAAAATAAAAAACAAAAAACACCACTGAGGGTATGTACGTATAAGTTGAATCTGATCATAATTTATTATTTATAAAACATATACATGGTTAGATTTGTTTTCATTTGAAATTCCAACCGACACACTGATTCAAATATTTCATTGATAATATATGTTCTGACAAAAATAAAAATAAAATGTTTGGACAGAATATGGTGAGAATTTCCTATTTATTTTTTTCATAATATATATTTTTTAAAAAAAAGTTTAGGAGTAGTTAGTGTGTTTTTGAAAATACGTGAGTGATAATTTTTAATTAAAAATATATTAAAATGTTATTTTTTATTTTTATACTAGTATATTAAAATCATAAAAAAATATAAATAATTTTTTACATTAAAAAGAAAGGGTTTAAAATGCCGGCAAGACGATAAAAACAAACACTACCTGGATCCCTTGATGTTGCCCTGTGAGGTTTTCAAAGCAAAACACAATAAGAAGGCTGTTGAGGGCTTCAATGCAGTCTAGCGCTTCTTTCTTTTTCATAGAGTTTGAAATGCGACGATAAACGGGTCGGACGTTAACGGCGGGGCCGTTCGAGTAAAATGGTCTCCATTAGGTAGGGCAGGCCTCTGACATTTGAGTTTTGATCATCGAAAGGGGATGTCTCTTCACGTGCCAGGCACGTTGTGGGATTTTTCAAAACGGGTCTACACTCTGCAAGCACTGCATTCTTATCCGCACGGTGTTTTCTTGTAGGGTTGTCAATTCTGTTGCCATAGATTATTATTATTTTTTTATTGAAATTATAAATTCTGATTCTAAAACATTTTGGTGCTTTGTTTTGAAATATTACACTGTACAGGTAAATAGCATAGTTTACAGTCTACAACGACCAGACAGTGGTGAGACCGCAAATGACAAAGAAGAAGTATTGCCTCTGCAGGACATGGACCCTGGACTCGGGATAAAAATCTCACTACTAGACATATGCTGCATCTGAATAGATTTCATTGTTAAATCCCATCTAGCTATGAAATGGTCATCAATTTCTATAAAGTTTGCCTGTATTCATAGAGGCATAGCAAACAAAGGGAAATTAGTGTTTGACTAAACTTGTAGCCTGGCCTATGCCGCTGGCTGGGCAGGTTTTTTTCAATGTAAAAATAAATAAATATTTAAGAGAAACGAAGACAGCAATAACAACAAGAATGAGTATCAAACTTAAAAAGAAAAGAAAAAAAAAGATACCAATAACAAGTAAATTCTCCTTCACTCTAGTTTTTCTTTTACCGAACGGGAGCTCGTGCTATGCCACAAGACTGCACTATTTTTCTCAGTAAAATACCTATGTGCCGCAAACATGTTTTAAATAAATAAGAGAAATCTAGTGACTTAAGTTATAGACCCAGCCAACCATATAAGCTAGTTATATTTGAATTAGATGGAAAAAGAATAGAGGTAGTGATAGAAAAAAGAGGAATATACATATATAAAAAAATCACAATAACTTATGAAAAAGACCTTTATTTAATAGCGGAAAAATAATATTGTTTTATTTTAATCAATTAAAATAGAAGGATGGACCAGGTAAAAAGGGAGAAAAAACAAAACAGTGAAAGTCAGCATAAGATAACATGATAAGCATATTAATTTGGCATTAAAGGGCAAGTCAGACCTGATTAACTTGCCAAGATCGTGCTCTACGTTACGAGGTTGTGATAATCTAATAGAAAAATAAATTGTAAAAAAACACAAAAGAGTTAAAAAAAAGGTCAAATGACAATATCGAAAAAAAATTAAGCAAAATAAATATCAACATCTATTCACTTTTCAAACTCATAACTTGGGTCGCTAGACTAGAAGCATTATATATGAAAAAAATGTGAATTCTAATTTTTATAAAATGAAATGTCGAATGATGAAATTAGAAAAATAATTACACTGATTCACAATAAAAAATAGCAATTAAAAAAATAATGGTTAAAGTAAAAAAAAACAACGAAAATTTTTCAATTTGAGAGTTAATTTAAAAAAAAACAATAACAAAAATAAATAAAAATAAAAAAATAAAAATCAAATTAAAAAATTTTACTTTATAAACTTAACCAAAGTCTATTAAGTTTCACTTAAATGGGATTCAAGTTACATTGCTATACATTCAAAAGTTAAAATATGCCCTTAACAAAATAACAAACAACAAAAACACAACATGAAAAGACAAAAAAAACCCTTAATCAAAGCTATTTTTTTTTACAATAAAGATATTTAAGTAATTTCACTTTACATTCAATAGGGGGAAAAAAAAAATACCCCTGGAGACCACATATATTCGTCACTTTAAATAGCATTCTAGTGTTTTCATTGTTAATAAAATGAAAAAGGACCTTTATCACTCCTACAAGTCAAGCCAATTTTTACTTGATTAATATACAAAACTGTAATTATATAATTAAAATTTACAGTGCTGTTGAATCTGAAACCACAGTAAAAAACCCGGTGAACATCACTCCTTCATTGTAGTGTATTTTGTTATCAGCAACCAATCCCAAAACTCACATTCGAGGTTTTTCAATCACAATTTGCTTTCTTTGCTCTCTACAGTCCTCAACTATTCATGTACTTTCCACCAAGAAACGTCAACAGGATTCGATTTTGAGCGCTGTACTTTTCTAGGTCAGGCCAACTATGAAACAGTCCCTGGTCTATACATTCATTTGCACATCAGCCCTCGCCCCCCGGCCTACATATTCAATGCTAGAAAGGGGCATCCACGTTAAATTTATTTATTCTCTATGCTTAACCACCACGGCCGAGCCTCGTAATTAATTTCTTTAAATAATAGAAAAAATTAACTAATTAAACATGACACCAGACTCGATGAACACATTCCAAGGGATTAAAACGAAGAGAATTAACTAATTAAACTCTACGGTAATTTAAATCGACAAATGAATGAATATTTCGAACCAAAATAAAAATTGAGAAGAAGTATGCAAGACCCGAGGGTTAGCTACGGCCGCTTTGTTATCTAGTGGGAATTTTCGACAGTGAATTGAAGATGTTTTTAAAAGTATATTTTATTTGAAAAATATAAAAATAATATTTTTTATTTTATAAAAATTATTTTTGAAACACTAAAAAAATATTAATTTAAAATAAATAAATTAATTAATTTTTTTTAAAATGCTTTTAAAAAATAAAAACAAACAAGACCAATATGTTATTTTTTCGTGGTATAATTCTCCTGTTAAAACTCCATCCAGGCATAGAGAATCTTTGATCCTTTGTTTTTTCTCGAGAATATAGAGACAACAGCTTTGAGATCTGAAGTTAATACGTCTTTAGTCTCTCAGACACAGCAATATTACAGCCCGAAATTGCCATGGTAATTGGCTCTGTGATATGATATGATTGAAAAATAACATTTTTCTTTTTAGGATTTCACGTTTAATATAATTCTGTCGTCAACAGGAAACGTTCCGTGGAAATTAAATGAACGGGAGGGATTACCTTACACGTACGCCACCGCAAATTGCGCAAGTTTATTGCATGTTTCCACATGAACTGTAAATCTAATTTAATTTTTACGGAACACTCTATTGCACGCGTCTAATAACAAATTTCAAATTGCTCAGATGTTGTAAATTCAACCATGCAACTGTTCTTTACTAGTTTTTCTACTGACTGATTAATCAAATTTAAAACACTTATTGGAAATTTGTTTTGATTAACGTGATTGAGGGTGTAATGTAAATCAATTTTAGAAAATTCTTGATTTTCACACTCAAATAACAATCCATTTTTTAAAATTTAATTATTAATTTACAATGACTAATTAAATATTAATAGAGGTGAGAATTAATTCTTCAACTTTTTAATTTACAGAATTCATTATAGAAAAGAGGTTGATGGAGTGTTCCTCATCCTCGCTTTATTTTCCAGTGTTTTTCTTCTTCTTCTTATACTTTGACTTTTCATAAAAAAATCTAAAGTTTAAATTTACCTCGTTGAAAGATATTTGAGTGTTGTATTATATAGTTGAAGGATTTTATTTAAAAATAAATATAAATCAAGTTGATATTGTTGAAATCTCGTGAGACATATTACAAACATACTGGATGTAAAAGTAAGGAACAATAAAATTTTAAAAATAAAAAATTCATCATTAATAACAATAAAAATCACATTATCGTAAAGCGCCTTAACAAGTAAATATCGTATTTGTTTTAATCTACACGGAGATATCTTGATTACTAGTATATATACCAGGGCATTAAATAAATAACAATTGTAAGTTTGTGTGTGCACTTAGTGTGCATGCTAGTGTTTAATTATTATAAGTTATTATTTTGCATGCTTATAGATTTAAATTTAAATAAATTTTAGATTTTTTTAAAAAAATATCTTTATATTCAACTTGTAATAAATCAAACATCACTACTACTAGTATAATACATCTGCAATCTTGAAATCCACTATTGTATGATTCAAGAATCGGGAGTCATGGATTGAATGACGCAGGATATTTAAGTCACATGTTGTATGTTTTGATAATGGTAAACTGCTCATCCTTGAAAATGACATTTTATTCCTAATTGTTGATAAATTGCCATGCCATGGTGAGAAACGTTTCTTCAAATATCTCGATGACTTGAAATTCGGCATGAATTCTTATGTGATTTTCGATGATCGGTCGATTTTATAAACTCGGGTATAAATCTGTGAAGGTCAGGAGTCTATCAGAGGATCGCGAAGTTCAAACATCTCGATTTTTATGTGTTATGTTCATCGCAATCATGCCATTGATTAAATCGGTAGTTTTTTTAATGGCAAAGAACATCATCGATCCAACTTTCGTACGTTAGATTCAACTCTTCTTTGATCATTTCTTAAAAAGCCCATCCACGTCAAGTAATTAAAATATACTATCATGTTTTTTCTTCTTCGACCAAATGGTTTTTTTTAAAATGATCGTTTTTTTTCTCAAGTAAATGATTTCTTATAATAATAGTTAAAAATCTTCTCAATACAATAATTTAATTTAATTAATTAGAATTTCAAGATATAATTTATGTTATTATCTTATACATCTTCTTAAATAAAAATCTTTTTAACTTGAAACTCGTACGTTTACACACTACATTATGTTTAATTTTTATGAAATAAATAAGAATGATGAAATTTGAATTCGTGACCGCTTAATCATTGAAGCCCCGATATTATATAAAAGAGTTAATTCAATCCAAAAACTTAAATTATTAGATGAAATCTAATAATATAATTTCTACATCAATCTAATAGTAATAAATAGAAATCCACAGCCTAGTCTATAATTTAGTGACTTTTCTTGATTGTTAATCTATGAAAGGAATACATCAATCCTTTTTCGTTCTTCTAAATCTCCAAATATGAATTATTTGAGAATAATAAAAAAAAGAACACCTAAAAGATCTCTCGTTCCTTTACTCTTTTCAACGAGAGTACAGTACACGTGATTTTAGAGATTAGTGTGAACGAATTCAACACAATTCCCATGCAATCCAAAAGATCGCAGGATGAGATTGACAGTTAATTTCTAAAGAAAAGGCAACTCCAAAATTCTCTAGTCTACGCATAGAATGGATTATAGCCATCACATACCTTTCTCAAACTGAATCCTATATAGCCTAAGGCTCTCCAACCCTAGAGCACTAAAAAGTTGCTGTTTCACACCGCGGTACAACTGCGTTCTTGAAAAACAATATGAATTTTTTCTGTTGTTTGAAATGAATCTGTATCGTGATTTTGATAGGGTGGAATTAAAAATAAATTTAAAAAAATAAAAAAATATTATTTTTGTATATTAAAAAAAATAAGTATTTCCCCTTCCTAATTTACACCAACCACAGCCCCTATTTACTGGCACAAAACTAAGTTCCTTGTAATAAACACGATGAATCACCGCTTGCATTAATGAAAGCCCACATATTTCCCCTTCCTACAACACGGCATGGATTTTCAGTGAGCCTAGTAACTAAATTAAATACAGCATTGACTTAAATTCAGCTCTTAAACTTCAAAAATAAATGGTACCCTGAATAAAACTTCGTCGCCCTTTCAGGGAAGAAGAAGAAGAAGAAGAAGTTCAATTAAATTGTTGCTATACAACAACTTCTCCCACTGCTGTGACTAGTTTCCTTCTGTTTTTATTTTTGGAAAATAAGTTTCCCTTCTTCTTATCTGTTTGAGTAGTAGTTGTCGTCTTGATAGTTTCATGGGAGCTTGCGCCGCATCACGAGCCTTATTTTTACCTCCCTAATTATTTGTGTATTATTTAATATTAAAAGAAATGTCCTTTTTTACCCTGATCTTGAAGTGGTAAGTACCCAGCTAAAAAAACCCCCAATCCCCAATGCTCAGATTCCTCTACCCATTGTCACACCCGTCTTTGGTTTTTGAGCACACCACCCCCACACCCAAAAATCTCACTCTCATAATAGAAATTCCCTAGAAAGAAGAATGAAAAGAGAACACCCAAATCTCCATCCCCAACAAATCTCAGACCCATCTACTCTTGCTGCAGCTGGGTATTCTACTTCTACCAGTGCCATGGCACCTCATAACGGGAAAGCTAAGATATGGGAGGAAGGAGAGGGGCATCAAGCAGATGGGGGGATGGACGAGCTTTTAGCTGTTTTGGGTTACAAAGTAAGATCGTCAGACATGGCTGAGGTTGCCCAAAAACTCGAACAACTTGAAGAAGTCATGGGTCACGCGCAAGAAGATGGTCTTTCCCACCTCGCATCTGATTCTGTTCATTACAATCCTTCCGATCTGTCTACCTGGCTTGAAAGCATGATTTCGGAGTTGAACCCAAATCTCAATTTCGACCCCTCTGCTGATTCTTTACTTGCTCCTGCTGAATCTTCCACCATCACTTCTATCGATTTCTCCGACCACAAACATCATCAGCAACAAAAGCTGTTCGAGGAATCATCATCATCGGATTATGATCTGAAAGTCATACCAGGTAAGGCTGTCTTTTCTCAGACCCAAATAGACTCTAGAGAATCTAAACGCTTAAAAACAGACCTATACCAGACATCCTCTTCGTCATCATTGTCTTCCGCTACTACCCTTGGTTCTTTTGGGATTTCGACCGAGTCGACTCGTCCGGTGGTCCTAGTTGACTCGCAAGAAAACGGTATTCGTCTCGTCCATCTCTTAATGGCCTGTGCCGAAGCCGTTCAAGAAAGTAACTTTACCCTGGCAGAAGCGCTCGTCAAACAAATCGGCTTTTTAGCTGTTTCCCAGGCCGGAGTCATGCGTAAGGTAGCCACCTACTTCGCCGAGGCATTAGCTCGGAGAATTTACAAATTATGCCCTCAAAACTCAACTGACCACTCTCTCTCAGATATTCTTCAGATACACTTCTATGAGACCTGCCCTTATCTGAAATTCGCTCACTTCACGGCCAATCAAGCAATTCTTGAGGCCTTTGAAGGGAAAAAACGTGTCCATGTTATTGATTTTTCTATGAATCAAGGGATGCAGTGGCCTGCTTTGATGCAAGCTCTTGCTCTTAGGCCTGGTGGGCCGCCTGCTTTTCGGTTAACCGGTATTGGACCACCGGCTCATGATAACACGGACCACCTTCAAGAGGTGGGGTGGAAGTTGGCCCAGTTGGCGGAGACTATTCATGTGGAATTTGAGTATAGAGGTTTTGTTGCTAACAGTTTGGCTGATCTTGATGCTTCTATGCTTGAACTCAGACCCACCGAGTCTGTGGCTGTTAACTCGGTTTTTGAGTTGCATAAATTGTTGTCTAGGCCGGGTGCTATTGAGAAGGTGTTATCAGTCGTGAAACAAATGAAACCGGAAATTGTTACTGTTGTTGAGCAAGAAGCGAACCATAATGGCCCGATTTTCTTGGACCGGTTCACTGAGTCATTACATTATTATTCGACTCTGTTTGATTCGCTGGAGGGATCTGTGAGTACCCAAGATAAGATAATGTCAGAGGTGTACTTGGGGAAGCAGATTTGCAATGTTGTGGCATGCGAAGGGCCTGACCGAGTTGAGAGGCATGAGACCCTGACACAGTGGCGAACTCGGTTGGGTTCGGTTGGGTTTGCTCCGGTTCATCTCGGTTCCAACGCGTTTAAGCAAGCCAGCATGTTGTTGGCCCTGTTTGCTGGTGGAGACGGGTACAGAGTGGAGGAGAATAATGGGTGTTTGATGTTGGGCTGGCACACACGCCCGCTCATAGCCACCTCTGCTTGGCGGCTCAACACCAACCAACCGGTAGTTGGTGCTGCTTAGAGAGTCAAAACACACTGAGTCTACTCGTCCGAGTTAGGTCAACTCCTTTTCGAACCCCACACAATCCAAACCCTAGTGCGGTTCTGTGTGATATGCTGAGCTGCTCCGGAGTTAAAGTGAGACCCCATCACTTACCCCGCTTGTCTCTGGATCACCTTTTGTTAATTAGTAGCAGTATTCTTTTCTTTTCCTTTGTCATTTTTTTTTCTTAAAAAAAAAATCGCCAGCTGTTCCCTTAGGTATTTTCATTTCAAGTCTTTTTTTCCTCTTGTTTTTTGGGTGGAATCTTCTGCGTTTTTCAGGATGAATCAAAAGTTGTATTTATTTATATATATATATATTGTCTTTAATAAAAGATTGGTAGAACTCTTTTGGAAGCAGGACCTGAACTGCCCGTCATCTCGTGGATCCACCTAAACGATAAAAACTATCCAGCTTTTCTTCATTTTTCACCCTTGTCATATATTCCACATAGAGAGGCAAGCTAATCAAGGTATGAGAAAAGTGATGAAGACTGGCATTAATTTTCAAGTTGAACTACAGCTACTGCTTTTTTTTTCTTTTTTTTTTGGTTGCAGAGGACTACTGAGAATCTTCTTTTATGTCAGGAAAGCAGACTCGTATATACAAAAGCGTAAAAAGTCTCTCTTTTACTCCTACTTCTTTGCTGTGAATCTGCCATTCAGCTTATTGGAAAGGTTAACTTTTGGTCTGTTCTTTATTACTATCACATCCTTTCTCCAAACCTGCTCATCCATCATGTTCTACCAAAATTACAACCTTTTTAGGAATACTTTCGTGGTCATATGTGTGTGTGTGTGTGTGTTACCTTTAGTTAAAATTTTGAACTTCTGCAAATTGTTGATCCCAGTTCGTTTGAGATTGGGTTTTGTTGTTTAGTGTTGATGATAATCTTACAAATTGGATGGCCGCTTCTTTAGACTCAAATTTCATATGGGTCAAATCAAGAATGTCCATCCTATTTCCCTCTAACCAGATGATCGACATGCCCACAGCTTTAGTGGATCCCAGATCATAAAAGACAGCTCGAACTTGCAGTTCATGTGATTACTAACCATTAAAATCTAAGAAATCTTCCTTTATAGGAAGCAAGCAAGAGTAAATGGAAAACTAAAAGCAGAAATCAAATATGCGGGGGTAATCCTTGATCAATTCTTCTCTCTGGCAAAATAATGTGCCCGTTTATCTTATCTACAATGCCGCCCATGATTAAATTGGTCAGCGTACTGCGTCATAAAGTAGCAGAAAAGGAACCATGCCCCTCCTCCTGCATGCTTTATCATCTAGGAAAATTTAAAAACAAGCAAATCACCACCAAAGAGATTGCTCGGGATTTGTCAACACTGTAGGGGGCCAATAATTTAGTGTACACAGGCCAGTAGGTGTCTGTATGAATGGACGGAAGGAAGCACCATGCCCATGTTAGCCTCTACGGATTGGACCAACTTTACATTTAGGTACACTACAAGCGATGATATATTGCTTGTTTATGGCATTTCTGCGGTCTAAAACAACATTTAATTCAACCATGCAATTCCTTTAAAATGCAACTTGCCAATTTGCCACCATGCGTTTGAAAATTCACTAATCTTTGGACATCACATCAAATCTCGTTTTCAAAAGCTCGCAGCCTCTTTTTATTGCATTTTCTATTAATTTCCCTTTTTACTTTTCTAAAATGTATTTATTATTTTTTAAAGAGAGAGAACACGCATGACTTTAATTTCCCCCCATTTAATCATTACTTATTCATTCTATTTATAGAGAGGTCAGGAAAGTGGTCCGTCTTCTTTAGTCTTCGCATTGTTTACTACACGAAACAATCAGGAAGCCAAGTCAAACTGAAACTGTGAGATATTTTTTTTATTATTATTGAGAAGCTAGACGGAACTCGAAAAAAAAAACGAGTGGAAGGGAAGGCTAGCCAGGGCAGTTTAAGGGGGCAGTTTACGGGCGTGTTTGGAATTGAATTTTATCTTTTTTTTTATTAAATTTTAATTTTTTTAATGTAAATTATTATTTTTTAGTATTTTTGTATTTTGACATGGTGATGTTAAAAATAAATTTTAAAAAATAAATAAATATTTTTTAATATTTTTTTCATAATTAAAAATACTCTTTGAAAGAACCCCTAGCACAAACTGGTTGGCGTGCTTTAATTTTCTTCTTCCCAATTTTAGACACACTACAAAAAACATTCTTGTGGATTTTAGAAATGGGTCAGTGTTTAAAAGAGTCAGAATCCCTCACTCGTGAGTTTGATACTGTTTAAGATGTCGGGTAGGCTTGTGACTGTGACATGATGTCTTAAATAGTGTAAGCTTTGTGTGTGTGTGTGAACAGATATATATATATATATATATAACAAATCCAGAAGCTACTATGCAATATTTTCACGTTTTGTTGATCATATCGGGTTAGAAAATCTGAAGGGGTGTGGATATAAATACAGGAGCTTGCCAATTGACTCACCGCTACCTTTCTTAGCAGTCCTACTCTCTCAATCAGATGCTGTATCTATCAATTAAAAGTTGTCTTTATTACAAATAATATTTTATAAAAATTTAATTTTTTTTCTTGTTTAATTTTTTTTTTTAAAAATAGTTTTAATACGCTTATATCCAAAATAATTTAAAAAAATAATATTTTTATATATTTTTAAATAGAAAATATTTTTAAAATATCAACTCAAAAGTTATTCATCAGCAGCAGAAGTAAATCATAACAAATTTTGTATACATGAAATTTACTTTAAAGCAGTGGCAAAATGACAATGGCGTTGGGATTACTAGATGTGAAGAAAATAATAAAATGGTTGTCCAATGTCAACACCACACCAATAATTTGTATATCTAAAATATCATCTCCCCCTATTATAAAGTAATTATTATTGAATTTTTAAAAAATATATATTCTCAATATTGATACAAGGATAAGAAAGAGTTTTATATAGCAAAGCAAGAAACTCTAATGATAACACTCAAATAACTGGTTTAATTTTTTATAAAAGAAAGAACTAAATAACTTATATATCTATATCATTGAGCGAAAAATAACTAATATTTTACCATTATTTGTATAGAAAGTACAGAATTTTTATTGATTGATGCATTATTAACTATATCATCTCATAATTATACATGATTTTTCTATTAATAATGAAATAATTCAAGTTGCAAGTCTTATTCATTAAAATCGATGATCTTCTGTAAAAGAAGAAATCGTAGCATTAGTTTCTAGTTGTTTTTTAAAAAACTTATCTGTGTAATTATAAATGATCGAGTAGAATTTTACCTTCGGAATATAACTCTTGAAATCTTTATTTCCATCTACCCTCTTGAGCAACAAAATCTATTACTTACTGGGCCGTAAGAACCCATGCTATCAAAGTAATTGAGCATTTGTCGCTCACTTAACAATAGCAGTACAAGCATGGCTCGATTTCAAGTGAAAGAGGTACTGGGTAGAAGGCTACGCAAGTACAGAACGAGCCCAAATTTTACCACACACCAAATTAAAGACGGGCCAAGCAAAGACTAATGACTGATTCTCAAACATCTCTCGTGTCAGGCTGTCAGCGTCTTAGTACTGATAAGGCTAAGAGACCCCTTGGTTTTGGGAAGTAAAAAATTGGTAAATTTTGGATGGCCGCAGCCATCGAAACAGCACTCGGTCAAAACTCTCTTAAATTTTGATGGGCTCTTAAACTTTCGGTATCTGACACAGTGATCCATGGGTATTGAAAAGAACAGAAATTAAATTTAACTAAAAGAATTTTTTGCGGGGGGCTGGTTGCACAATCACACAAAACAGTTTGCATTCATTCAATAAAATTGTAAGGAAATATAAATCTATTTTAGCTCTCACAAAACAGGTGGCTGTGACAATTTCTAGATTGTTTTGGTTTTAGAACAAAAGAGCAAATTGAACTAAATGTCCCACTCTGTTTAAATGATTGTGACCAAGCAGACACTTGCTCGGAGTCTTGATACATCAAGTTAAGGAGATTGACTGACTGTCACCACGTAATACAGGTCTGTTCGGAACCTTCGGGGCTTGAAGAGTTGAGTTTCTATGCCCCACCAGTTTATAACAGGAAGCAGCCAAGACCTTACAACTATATGCAGACCTAACACCATTTTAAATTACTGGTTGGGCTTATTAAGGAATTAGTTAGGCCTCAGTTTGCTCCAAAACGGAAGAGACAGTACTTTTCTAGTGCCGTGAAGAACAAAAATGTTAATTGAATGACAGGAAACTATGCATCGGAAAAATACAGCTGTTTCCACAAACCTCATGTTATGATCGCTGGCAAAAGCCTGACCTACATACATCTCCTTCCCTCTCCCTCAAAACCTTACTATCAGATACATACCTCTGAATGTGGACGGGCCTCCTGTCAAACAGACCCTTCCTGGCATTGACAGGATGAGGAAATATTCCTTCAGAACTTGCTATAATTGAATTTGAGGAGGTTGCTTCAGGACCTAAAATATGGTTGAAAGCAACAGATGCCTGCCTTGAGAGGCTTGATTTCAAAGTTCCAGTTTCAGTGGCCAAGAGTCACAACACTTCCCTAGCAACTGCTATTAAACAAAGAAACTTGAAGGGGTAAGTTCGTCTCTCTTGCGTGTTCAGAGAGGGTAGTGTTGTGTTTATCCTTTCCTCCCCCTGTATTACAAATCAGTTTTAAGGGATTGAATTTATTGGAACAAGCCGTCCAGGAGTTTTTAGGCCCGTGGTCCCCGTGAGAGAAAAAAAATGAAAGTGCACAATTCTTTGGGATTCTCCAGCCTCTTTTGGTATGGCAACCATTAACTAGAATAACAAAAGTAGTCAAATACCAAACGATTTACTTCCATTTCAAGATGCAAACCAAAATTGATAAGAAGAAAGGAAATTACTAAAGACAACCAGAGATGACTGTCTATTTTATCCAAAGAAAAATAGGAGAACAATTTGATTGATTCCCTGAACAATCAGGAATTATTCGCAGTTCTCCCAACTCAAACCGGAACAGAAACCCCAAGGGGACATAACCAAGAAAACAAACAACCACACCAACTAATAAGATGACCAAATCCAACAACTTGGCAAAACTTAAATGAAATTGGAATCAAATTCCATTACTTCGAAAAGTTACTTGATGAGAATATATGATATCCAACGAGGGGATATCTTAAGATTGAGAGACTTGTTAATCCATGCCTTCCAGCTCCCACTCCCCCCCTTCTGGGCAAATGCTGCAGTGGATCTTCCATCATCCGCCGCTTTCAAGTGCTGTGGTTTCTTGCATAGCATAAAATTGCGAGCTCCCAGTGATCCAATTGTTTCCCAGGGGCTTATAGCTGCAATCAAATTCCACACAGATTACAAATACTGAACCTAAATCATGGAAACATGCAAGAAACAGACATAAATTGCTATCTTTCTCCGAAAATAAAATGGGTTCACAAGTTTCAAGCAGAATCGGAATAATTTCTTATAAATTAAATACAAAACGAACAAAATGACACAAAAAAATTGGGGTTTTGGAACAAGCAGCTTACCATCAGAAGCAGCATTGCGGCAGTAAAGCAAGAAATCATTGAGGTCAGAGCCTAGAATTGGAAGGCGACCCTCACGCGCATAAGACTTCAAGGCAGTATCAATAACAGCAGCCACTAGCTCCTCCTCGTTAACAACAAACCGGATCGGTCCTGCACTCCCCAACACCGTCACGCTAAGCAAGAACCTTTTGCCCTTGGCTACCTGGTTCTTCTTCTGCTTGTAAAGCAACATTGTTTTTCCTTTTGTTTTTCTCTCGAACAACCGACAAAAAAAATAGAAAAATCTGAACAAAAAAGTTTTGAATTGGCTTTTTTTTTTTTTTTGCTTTCTTTGAACAAAAACAAATAATCAAGAACTGGGTAGTTGTTGTTATTAAAAATCAGCAAGAACAAGTTCCTTTTTTCCTGGTTTTTCTCTGTTTACGGGTCGACACCGATGCAACGATAGTACCAGCCTTCCTTGCAAGATCCGAAAGCAAAAGCAGAGGCCACAGAGACAACGCCCGCCCTTGATCGACAAAGGGAGAGCATGTAATTACTACTACTTAAGATTTCCACCATTCACAACGATAACAATTGGATCTTCTTCTTTGATGATCTATTTCTACAGAACACAAAAAAACACCGCCTAAATTAAATTAAATTGCTTTGCTTCTGCTTTCGTTGGTGACAGACGATAAAGGGGTATTGAGATCTGAGAGAAAATTGTGGGGTGCCTTTTTTTCGGGGTTCCGGATATATATGAGGACGAGGGAAGGAAAGGGGCTTTGGAGGAGATGAGGGTTTGGGTTTTGATTGTTGTTTGTTTCAATGAGGTGGGCTAATTAAACAGAGGGATTTTGTTCTAATTTTGCTGGCGTCCGTTACTTAGCGCCGACCTCACCTGACAGCAAGGAGAAACCTTTTGCACAGGCAAACACGTTTTTTTGTTTCTTTGAAAGTTTGTTTCTTCTCATACGCTTTTTCTTTCCTCCGTGAAACAGCATGTTTGTTTTTAAAAAGTTTTAAAAAATATTTTTTTACATTAATATTTTTTTAATATATTAATATCAAAAATAAATTTTAAAAAATAAAAAAATATATTATTTTAATTTATTTCTAAACAAAAAATACTTTTAAAAAAATCACTACCACAATATCAAATAGATTTTAAAATTATAATTTTTAACAGTATCTTATTAAATGTTTGGAATTTCATTCTAAATCCAGGTTAGATAAAATATATTTTTTAAAATTATTTATTTTTTAAAATTTTTTATGTATTGATGTTAAAAATAAATTTAAAAAATAAAAAATATATTATTTTGATACATTTATGAATAAAAAATATTTTGAAGAGCAACTCTAACACATTCCTAAACACCCTTTTTGCAATTATTATAAATATTATAATAGTTATTAAACCTGATTTGAAATGACTAAAAATTTAATCTGAATCACATAGATTAAAAAATATATATGTTTAAGGTTAATTAACCGATACTTTAACTTTTTTATTTTTTTAAATTAATATGAGTGTTCGGGCCAGCTTGCGTGTATCTCAACTAATTTCATGGGTCTTGAAGTTAACGACCATATAAGTTTTTAATAGCTCTGAGATTTGTGAGACTCGAATTGATGATATTTAGAAAGCAAATCTAAGATATAAATAGTTAAACTACATCCTTAAAGTTCACTTTAACTTTTTATATTCTGTCATGGCAAGATCCCACCACCGGCTTAAAAAAAAAAAAAAACCTCCTTATCGTACCAAAAAAATCTATCGTGCGCCTACACCTAGGAAAGAAACACAAAGTTTTTTTGGTTTTCTAATCAAAACTTGGGCCAAAAAACAGTTGAGATCTCTCTTCATTTTTTTTTTTATTTCTTCTCTACCCAGATTGAGATATAATCCATTAAGTTAGAAGATCAAAGTGTAAAAAACAAGAAAATTAACCATTTAGATGGTGGTGTAGTGGTAAGAGTTTGAGATCAAGAAGTTTGCTTCCTCTATAGTCTCAGATTCGAGCCCTATGGTTGCTCATATGATGGTCACTGGAGGCTTACATGGTCGTTAATTTCAGGGCCCGTGGGATTGGTCAAGGTGCGCGCAAGCTAGCCCGGACACCCATGTTAAACTAAAAAAAATAAAATAAAAAAACAAGAAAATTTCATCGTAAATCTAAGTTTTGATTCATGAATTCATTTTTAACCTTCTACTTTCTCTTGTCAACCTTGAAAGTCTTTATAATTTCCAAATAACTGATTTTGATTTAAAAGTTTTTTTTTTTTTTAGTTTTTGGTTTTCATATCATAGTTATTAAAATCAGGTAAACTCGGAAAAAATAAAAATATGGCTTGACAAATAATATAGATGGTTGTTTGGCAATGACCAGAAGGCTATCTGAAAAACCCAACCTTCATCGTGACGAAGAAATTTAATAATGCTTGACAAGTCAAATGCCGGATCATCTGCATAACTACATATATAATTTGTAATATTCAGAGACCCTTGCGCTATCGACAGAATTTGGCTTCAGATAATTTACCACCATGTCGGCAGATAAGTAGCCTTGCAGTAGGTGGTCGATATGTACGGTCGTTTATTAGAATATCCATCAATGGTCAGCCATAAGTCTCAAGAGCCATCCATACTGATTTCAAAATGAGCATACCGCCAGCTAATTTCGATTTCTTTTACAATTTTTTTTTCTTTAGCTATTTTGTTGATTTTATGCAAGAGAGTGATGGTTGAACCACCAGTGTGCCTGAGGAGTGAGATCAGTATTTGGATACTTGTGGAGGAGGTGTTGGTCTCTCCAATTAATGTCTTCTTGCTGACTTGAATTCAAAGAAGAGATTGTAGCTGTTTACTTTCGGAGGATTTCCCTGTCGTCCAGCAAACCTAACACCAAGGAAAAAGTTCAATGAATTGGATTTCCGACTCGGGCTAAATGTCGAGGTAACCTCTAATTGATTAACACAAGGACAAAATTGTTTTCAGGGAAAATGCAGAGCTGATTTCAGCATTCTGAAATGGATGCATGCTTTTTTGTGCTAAAGGAGGAGCTACTGTTCGGTGCTCCGTGAAAATAAGGAGAACCTGCACGGCAGTCGATCAGCTCCTCAATCCTCCTCTTCATTACATTCCCTGGATACGGCGCCGAGTAATGGCTTGTCTTGCTCGTTTCCCGAATCAGCTCATGCCTGCACTTTGGAGTGTTTAATTTCGCTTTGACTTCCTTTCAGATAGCAAAATTTTCAGTAATTTATGTGTATCTGTACAACTTTTTGGCTTTTTTAAAGAATTGTATTTTGGAGGCTTCGATAATATAATTGTTTAAATGTATATTTTTTTGGTGAAAAAGAAAAAATCATCGCAATTTCTAATACTATACCCTACTACGTATCATGCTTGCCTGGATTCTAGCCGGCACTGTAGAAAATGATGCATGAATGAGTGTTTGAGTGGGCTTAGACCCGAGCCTAGGTGCTCCAGGACAAAGCCCAAATGGTCTTGGCTACAAGGCCGGATTTTTTTTTGTTATTTTGTATTTTTTACTTTTTTAATAATTTCTTTATTGAATTTCTGAATTTTTTGTTTGTATTTTACATAAAGTATAATATATAATTTTTTTAATGTATTTTTATGATTCTTCTCGTGTTGTTTTATGTCTATACTATCAAATTATTAAATTAATAGGAATTTAAATGTTATTTTGTTTCCATGTTATCTTGTTATCAGATTAACATTGAAGAAGATTATTTACTAAAAGTAAGGTATATATTTTATTGGTTTATTTTTTATAATTCATACATGTATAATGTAGTGAAAATTAAGAAAAAGATAAATCTCTAAATTTATATTTTAAGTATATCAGGCACGAGACTACATATAACTCTATAAACTATTAAACTATATTTTAAGTATATCAGGAGAAATTGAATTACATTCTTACATTGTACATGTAAGATTATAAATGAATCAGGGTGACATAATTCGAACCGACCCCACAACAAGAAGTTTTGTTCACTCAATCCCGACTGTGGTAAACCCAGAGAAGTTTTGTTCTTTGAAAGAAGAAGAAGAAGAAGAAGAAGAAGCCGAATCAACGTGTGGATAAAAGCAAGAAGCTTGATTTGACCCATCAGCCCGATAGCCAGAACCTTTTTCAGACAACCACGTGCAAAACGCAAAATCGGGTTGAAGAATCTTTCTCCTCCAGGTTGTTGTTGTACCTGGGATCATTAATTATCTGATAATTTCATGATTGTACAATATAAATGGTCCACAGTTTTCTGGTCTTTTAGCTCATACTCTATTTCAGGATGGGGTCGGGGTGGCGCGATGCCCCCCAAGTGCATTGATGGACCATGTGAGAGCAAAAACAGCGAAGTGATGTTTTTGCTGCTGTGTTTACAATGATTTGTTTTTTAAAATATTTATTATTTAAAAATATATTAAAATAATATTTTTTTTTTATTTTTAAAAATTATTTTGATATTAGTGCATCAAAATGATATAAAAATACAAAAAAATATTAATTTTAAAAAAATATTAATTTTAAAAAAATTAAAATAATTTTTTTAAATGTTTTTTTAAAATACTTTTAAAACACAAAAATAAACAGAGTCTTAATGATGAAGCTCATCACTACTAAAAACAAACACATCAACAAAAATAAAAATATTAAGTTACTATTTGTTTTTCAGTGTAAAAGTGTATTTGAAAAAAAAAAATTAAAAAATACTTTTAGATCATTTTGATATAAAACTGAATTTTTAAAAATAAATAAAATATTATTTTAATATATTTTTAAGTAAAAAATACTTTAAAAAACAACCACTACCACAATATCAAATAGACTCTAATAAATGAAAGCTATGCTAAGAATAAAATTCTAGATTAATTAAAAGAGATCAATGTTATGAATACTTTTTTCTTAAATCATTATTTTTTTTATTTTTAAATGGGACATGAAAATGAATATATATATATATTGATAAATTAAAAAAAAATTAACCATGGTAAGAGACCAAAGCGAAAATCCTGATCTTTCTTAAAAAAATTGAAAAGATAAATGCATGTGCAGATATCTTATTCTGGCTATCATTTTTATTTTCTAAGTAATATACTTTGGTCACTACTTACAAATGATTTTTATTCACATAAATGCATCATGTAAATATAACTTATTTATTTAAAATTTATGGTAATTTTTTTAACATAACTTATAACTAACTTTTTAAAATATTATGAAATATAAAAATAATTCAAAAAATGAACTATAATTGTTTTAAAATAAACTAAACAGTTTAAAAGACTAGTGGGGTATTAGTTAAAAATTAAATTCAAAAAATAAATGAAAGGTTAGGCATGCACGCTAACAAAAAATTAAAAAGTTCAGGCATACCCTGTTTACATTTTTTGTTATTAAAAAAAAGGATAACAATTATTTTTTCATTTAAATGGATGGCACTATGTCCATCTTGCAATCTGACTTATTGCTATTTCCTAATAAAATGATAATAATGCCGTATCATATTCTGGGTGGACAGAAGCAAATTAGAACAAAAATGGCATCTTATATTTATTATCTCAATACCTGTAATTCACAAGCACAAGTGTTTTTTCCCCCCTCCAGAAACAACATTAATGGTTAGAGCGAGCATAGCGGTGGGCCACAAAGGCTTGTCTAATATGAGGCTTTTACTGTTTATAGTTTTTGATCGGCCAATCTCTTACTGTTTAAAGCCCGTTGCAGCAGGTTGCTTGTAGATTTCCAGGTTGGGTTCCACCGAGAAACAGGTGCCTGTGGAATTTTTGTCCTTAGCGACATTTATGAAGTCTTTTTTCTAGGCCATAAAAAATCTAGTATTCTGTATCTGTTTGACCTGAAAAATAATCAGTAGGAGTTTTTCGAAAATGGACAGCTTTCTTGGCCTTCTCAGAATCCGGGTGAAACGCGGCGTAAATCTTGCCGTTCGCGACCTTGGCTCCAGTGATCCTTATGTTGTCATCACCATGGGAAACCAGGCTTGCTACTGTTTCTTGATCTCCTCAAAT
The DNA here is from genome assembly GCF_000002775.5 of Populus trichocarpa. Classification (NCBI taxonomy): domain Eukaryota; kingdom Viridiplantae; phylum Streptophyta; class Magnoliopsida; order Malpighiales; family Salicaceae; genus Populus; species Populus trichocarpa. Next base: position 8,656,263 of record NC_037292.2, on the reverse strand, counting down.
TTTGTTACATGAACTGTTAATTTTGCCTTGGTCTTTTTTAGTTGAATTTTCGGTATCGTACATGGTTCTATCTTTTTGAGTTGTCTGTCTGAGACCTCTATAGAAATGAATATGGGAAGCGGAGATGAAGTTATGTACGAGAGCGAATTAAGGACCGCAAAGAAAAGGGTTTTCACAATTGTATTTTGTGCAAGGATATATTATTGTTATACACATGGGAAATAAACAAGAAGAGGGTGAAATTTGTTCATCTAATTGAAGCTGTAGTTGATATCGATGGGAGTGGAGTTCATGAATTCATCTTGATTTACCATAAATGCCTTCTCTGATGAGAGGAAATAGTCTTCTCACTTCTGGTTAGCTTCACATAATCACAAATATGGAGGACGGGGCCTTCTTTTTTTTTGGTAGAATTGTTTGGTAACTTGGTTGTTGATTGATTTTTGCTTGAAATTTATGGTCAATGTTGGACTGCTGATGTGTTGTCATTATTTTTTGAGAGAATCGCGTTAGGGCCTTAGGGGTCTCTGTACTTGCTTGTTATGAAGCTTTGTCTTCAATCATTTATCATGATCTAGAACTAGACAGCATACATCCTTTTAAAGTACGTCATAATTATATAAAATTAGATCTGCACACATATTCACTTCACAAGATAAAGTTCAACCACACGTTAGTTTTCTTTTTTTTCTTCTTGTCTGTTCCTTTTCCAGTATGTTATCTCTGCGCTGAAATCACCCGAACGTTGGTGCAGAAATTGAAGACTCGAGTGGTGAAAAAAAACTGCAATCCAGTGTGGAATGAGGAGCTTACTCTTTCAATTACAGATCTCAATGTTCCAATCAATTTAGTAAGTAATAGCCCACCATATGCGAGTCTGTTTATGACTCGCTATAATGTCAATCACTCAGCAATTGATTTGTTCGGTGCTATAATTACATACAGATAGTTGATGGTTGTTTCGGCAAGACACCGTTTTCCTCACTTTAATATTTTGATGAAACATGATAATCCATATCATGCAGTCTATCCAGATTCCAATTGTTTTGGCTTCCTTTGCAGACAGTTTTTGACAAAGACACGTTCACTGTGGATGACAAAATGGGTGAAGCAGGCATAGACCTCCAACCATATATCGCAAGTCTAAAGATGGGCCTGCAAAATCTCCCGAAAGGTTGTGTGGTCTCAAGAGTTCAGCCAAGCCAGAACAACTGCCTTGCTGATGAGAGCTGCATTGTTTGGGATGATGGAAAACTCCACCAAGACATGATTCTCAGATTAAGAAATGTAGAGTCTGGTGAAGTTACGATTCAAATCGAGTGGATTGATGTTCCAGGTTGTCGAGGATTGAAAACTGAAGGTACGGGCTAATGTGCTTGCAAGATGTATTGTTATATGTAATGTAAATTTCAAGCAGCCTGAACTGGGTTTAAATTATTGTACTATCTGTAGCAAGCAACAAGAGTTAAACTATGCTGATATTGAGGTGGGCTTGGCTATGATCGTGCGGAATGATGTAAAAGGATTTATATAACCGACCCCAACTAGTTTGGGATTAAGGTTTTGTTACTGTGGCAGTAGTTGTTGTTGTTGAATAAGCAACAAGTGATCTGTAGTGACATGATATATGTGCTTCAATGTGATAATTAGTGAGAACTGTCAAAGACATGATGGGCTACAGTGCCTCTAGTTTCTCAAAACTGCTTGCCATATCAATTTTTCTTACCACAGACAAACAACTTTCTTGATTCGCTCAAGCATGTCTGCATAAACTAACTGGATTACCCATCAATTTTTATCATTTTTGAAACACAGACAGGGAAGCACCATGGAACCGGGTGAAGAACCGCAACTGATCAAATGATTTTCGTAATTTTACTGCTCACTGTAACCTCTCTGGGTAAGATGCGACTGCTCATTAATTTACCGCGTCCTAACTGGGAGTTTGATGACTGCATTTGACCTTCTTCAATTCTTTGGTTTTGTAACAATTAATCCCAGGGAGAACTTCTCGGAGTGCCTTCTATTTCTGGCATAGAGATATCAATCAAGAATTACTTGAATATTTTTCTCTGTTAATTTATTGTCTTCTGTCTTTCTTCTTTTGGTTTTATTTTAAACAACTCTTTCGATCCTAGTTCCTGACGTTTTATGAGGCACACATACCGATAACCTGAGTGAAAATCAATCTTACGACGTCCCACCCAGGGAGCTCAGAGGCCATAATATCGAGACTGCCAGATAACAGCCGGCATGAAGGCTAGCTTTCTGATGTTACGGTAGTGGTAACAGATAATGGGGGTAATAAACTAATCATTACCTTAAGAATTACTCCCATGGAGTTCTCGTCTACCCTTCGACCTCATCAGTAACACAACCAAGTAGTATAACTTTCAGACTTTGTTTCTATGGAGAAAGCTATTTTTCCGATTTTCTTGCGTTTGGCTAACCTTGAGAACTTGATCAATAGAAAATATATTCGGGTCAAGGCCAAAAGAATTTTTAAATTAGACCCGTATTTCACCACCAACTAACCCTTTTCATTTCTTCCCAACACTTATTTTTCCACACACACCAAATATCACATTTCAAACTACAAACTAGTTATAATGAGGCAATTATTTGACATTATGGTTCAGGTTTTTTAAAAAATACTTTTAAAATGTTTTTTTAAAATGTTTTTAGATGTTTTTTTTAAATGATTTTGATACAAGATTTCTAAAAACTTACAAGTTTTATCTTTTGATTCTCAAAAATCTCTTTAAACTGGAAATAGTCTACTATGTTTACTAACCACTGCATAAAATCCTTGAACGAGAATTCTTTATCAAAGCAAGGAATTTATTAAAAACTAGAGCACCCCTTCCAAATAGTTTGACTGTAAGCGGCATCTCAACACTTGAAAGCGTTTGCCTCGACCTTCATAAAATGCAGTATGACTTGGTTTGACGCGAGACGAGAGCAGTATCAATGGACAAATTCGAACAATTAGACCATGATGATAATATTGGAGTCCACCAGACACTAAAATAATTCTCGATACTCAGGAAATAAAATAAAATATCATGTTATAAATAATTACCTAATTACTCAAAATAAAACTTATTTTAGCTAAATTTTAAAATATAAAAGTAAATTGAAATTGAAATTATCATGTAATAAACCAACAATTGAAGTTGTGAATTGTGATCATAGTTGGCACGTGCTGGAAACTCTCTGCAAATAACGCGTCGTTGGAGGAATTTAGAAGAGATAAACAATCGGCCTTGGGCTCTCTCGATGATGGGCTTGGACTGTTCATAGTTCAAAATCTTAAAAAATGTTAAACCGATCGAGGTGTGATGGAATTAAAATTCTTGTTTGTAAGATGAATAATTTTTAAGATTAATTTCGAGAAAAAAAAGAAAAAGAAGAAAATTTAATTAGAAGAACAATCCTCAAACCATACATGGAAGCCTAATCTTATATATCAATAAGAGTTATTAGAAGCCTGCAAGCTTAATCCAACACTGAGATTAATTTGAAAGGAACAAACTTATTGTGTTTCAATAGGATATTTAAACATCTATCTGATTTTTTTTTGGACAGCATTACAAATGCATGGTGGATTTTCTTTTTTCTCGTTCAACTGGACAATATTCATTTTTGGGTCTAGCAAGAAAAACTCAGTTTTTATGGACTCAACTACATTTGACATCTTAGACCCTAGCCTCTCTATACCTTTTAAAAGTATAAAAATCTTTCAAAGAGCCATCATATTTCCATCAAATATTAACATAGATATAAAATATATTTATCAATTATTAAATGTTATTAGGGTAAAATTACACTTCAGACTATTATTTTCATAAAAAAAACTCATGAGCTATAAATATACCATGAGATATTCAGAACAAAGGTTCATAATTTTCATTCTCTATTGTATATATTTTTAAGGCATGCATCTTTCTTTAGAATATTATTATATTTTCTCTATCTAAAACGATCTTTATTTAAGTATCGGAGAGTCTCCACTCCATCGATAGGGATCTTTTACAGGTACTAACCTCAAGTTACCTTGGTCTATCAAACACCAAATATAAGTTATCAACTACCTTGACTAGAAATAATAGATGAAATTGCTATGACTAATTAATTAATTGATTATTCAATCCATAAATTTTATTTTTAGACTAGTTGAATTTTTTAGAATATCATTACCATAGTTTTGAAACCCGGCTTGACGGGTCGACCCAGGACTCGAGGCTAGAACCAGGCCGGGTTGAAGAAAAAATAGAAAAAGGAAAAACTCGGTGTGACCCGGCAAGACCCGGTAAAAAACCCGTTGACTTTTGGTTTTATTTTTTTTACTAAAATGATGTCGTTTTGATTTTTAAAATTTTTTTTATTACTCGGGCAACTCGGTGACTCAGTCAAAACTTGAAACCCGGACCTTAAACCGGGCCGAGTTTAAAAACTATTATCATTAGATAGAAAAGAATAAGATTTGGCTATTTATTTTTACGGAATGTGCTTTATATATTTAGACAATCTGTAGTACCATGCAAGGATATCCAATTGTTCTCGTCCTGAAGAAATATCAATTGCGTTATCATGGAAAACAAAAATAGAGACATCTCATACATAAAACAAGAAAAAATCTACAGGGATGTTTGGAAGTTTGTATATAGATATTTTCATTTTCTGAGATAGCTATCGATTGAATTGTAGGGATATCATTTACTTGGTTAATCTTACTTCTAGTTCCTCATCTTCTCAACTTGCTTTCTTGATTCAAATATCTTCCCTCAAAAACTTTCAAAACATTCGACGAGCGCCAACTTGAGCAAGGAATCCATGGCTTCTACCTCGACATCCTCGATATCATTGCGAAACAATGCTCCAGGAACAAGGTTCCCCTCATCTACAACATCAAAACTACTGCACTCTAATCTCAAATTTCCACTTTTAATGCCTGCAACAAAAGCTACAGGCATAAAATCTTCAAGTGCCACAAGGTACAATGAAGCTGTAATTGATGAAGAAATGGACAAGATTAGGAGGCTCCAAAATGGGTCCGATGTTCGTGGGGTGGCATTGCAAGGGGAGAAGGGTAGAACAGTGGATCTTTCTCCTCCGGCCGTGGAAGCCATTGCAGAGAGTTTTGGCGAATGGGTTATCAATGGCTTGGAAAAGGAAAAAGGTCGTGTTGTTGAGAATGTTAGGGTGTCACTAGGCAGAGACCCACGACTATCAGGAGCTTCTTTGAGTGTAGCTGTGTTTTCAGGTCTTGTTCGTGCTGGTTGTTTGGCGTTTGATATGGGACTTGCCACCACTCCAGCTTGTTTTATGAGTACTTTGTTAACTCCATTTGCCTATGATGCATCCATAATGGTAAGTTTTCCCTTTCAATTAGCATATACGACATGCGTGCACGATCGATTTGGGGCTAGCTTGTTTAGCTGCTGAATCTGATTGCTTTGCAGATGACAGCATCACACTTGCCATACACTCGTAATGGACTCAAATTTTTCACCAGGAGAGGGGGGCTAACCTCGCCCGAGGTGGAGGAGATTTGCGGTAAAGCTGCGCGTAAGTATGCAAATAGGCTTGCAAAAGTTTCTACCATGCTTAAGACTCCACCAGAAAGAGTTGATTTCATGAGCACCTATGCAAAGCATCTCCGGAATATAATCAAGGAGAGAGTGAACCATCCCTTTCACTACGACACTCCCCTCAAAGAATTTCAGGTTTCCCTCTCTCATAAGTTCCCTCCTCCCTATCTTTGTATATGTGCATGAGGCTGTACATGTTATCTTGTTAAGTTATAACACAACCCACTCATCTTTTGTTATCCTTAGGCAGCCTTTGGTATGAGTCCAAAAGATAAATATGAATTAATGTATTGAGTAATTATTACAAGAGAGATTTAATTTTAAAAGTGTAAAAAATATTAGTTTTTAATCAAAGAAGTTTTTAGTATGTTTATAAATTAAAGTGTTAAATGTTAGGACGTGATTAGTAGGAGGGTAAAAGGGGGTGAAAATTACTCTTGTAATTTTTCATTATCTGTACTTATGTTCGGTGCAAATTTGGAGGGAGGAGAAATTCTAATATAGGTTAAAAACATTTACCCCAAAAAGGAATTAAATATTAACATTGTAAGGGGAAGGGTAAAGAAATTTTGAAAGAGGAAAAATCTGGGGTTTTGTACTGTTCCTGTTTTCTTTTAAAAAAATAACACTATTATATTTTTTTTATTTCCTTCCATTTTATAGCACAAAATATAAGTTAATTAATTTTTTTTATAATTATATTTAATTCCTCTACCTCCTGCAAAACATCCTTAACACTCCATCCTTTAACTTTTTACATTTCTTAACATTTCATCCTTAAATTTTACCCCTTTAACATTTCTCTTTTAATTTTTTTAGCACACACCAAACATAACCTTAATATAAATAGAGAAAATAATTAAATTATCAGTGTTGATCGATAAGAAGGAAACAAAAATTATTTGAGAATAATGGTTTTATTTATTTATAATATAATATTTGAAAATTTAAATACGTAGTTAATTGTAATATATATATATCCTCAAATGTATAATTTATTCTTTTGCATGCTGTAAAAAGTAAAAGTAAAAAAATTTGGTTCTCGGATACAACGAGAGAGAGAAACCCCTCTTTAATTATAACAGCAATTCTCATATATATATATATATATAGCAAAAATCCTTGCCAACCGAACAATCGAATTAAAACAAGAAGATTAGAAATAAAGGAGAAACCTGCCGAGCCAGGGAGAAAAAAGTAATAAAGAACTCTGATTAAACCAGGAACTTCTATTTGGCATCCACTTAACGACTATTAAGTACTCTTACAATTGTTTTCAAGCCTATTTTTTTTTCTTCTTTTAATAGTTAGCGATGGCCATGTATTTTATTTTAATTTTTTAATCACAACTAGAGAAGGATTCTTTTATTCTCCATAAACCAAAAACTCTTTTTATAGGTGAAACTTTAACCTAGACATGAATTGGAGAAGCATCGAATCTTAATTATCCAAGTACGGAAAAAATAAATGAAAAAGGGGGCAAGTAGGTTACGGAGTGGACTTCTTTGCTCGATCAGATAGGTTTTAGGCCCAGGCCTCACCTATAGACTATAGTCCAAGAAATTGAATATAGCCCAACTTGTTTTTGTGATTGATTAAGGCTACCTCCTAATGTACAGATAATTGTAAACGCCGGAAATGGATCAGGAGGTTTCTTCACATGGGATGTGCTTGACAAGCTTGGTGCAGAAACCTTTGGCTCGCTACACTTAAACCCAGATGGAATGTTCCCAAACCACATCCCGAACCCCGAGGACAAGATTGCCATGGCACTAACTAGAGCTGCTGTGCTAGAAAATTCAGCTGATCTTGGAATTGTTTTCGACACTGATGTGGACCGAAGTGGGGTAGTTGACAAGGAAGGAAACCCGATTAATGGTGACAGGCTTATAGCACTCATGTCTGCTATCGTATTGAGGGAACATCCTGGAACTACTATAGTTACCGATGCGCGTACAAGCATGGCACTGACAAGGTTTATTATTGATAGAGGAGGTCAACATTGCTTGTATCGAGTTGGTTACCGGAATGTTATTGATAAGGGTGTCCAACTTAATAAAAATGGAATTGAAACACATCTGATGATGGAAACTTCTGGACATGGTGCTCTTAAAGAGAATTATTTCCTAGACGATGGTAAGCCCTAGCAATTTGAATAGCATTTTGAGTGTTCCCCACTAGTAGTGCTGATGGAGATGTAGTTCAAGTTCTGTTCTTGTCACCTTCTAATGCAGTTTTTAATCTTATGTTTAGGGGCTTATATGGTGGTAAAAATCATCATCGAAATGGTACGTATGAAACTAGCTGGATCAGATGAAGGAATCGGTAGCCTCATAAAAGATCTTGAAGAACCATTAGAATCTGTAGAGCTAAGGATGAACATCATCTCTGAGCCTAGGCATGCTAAGGCAAGAGGTATTGATGCAATCGAGACATTCCGAAGCTATGTTGAGGTATTTATCTCCAAATATTCATATTTAAAACACAATTCATTTCATCAGAAGATCACAATCATTTATGGTAAATTGACATCACTTCACCTGTAATGTATCCACTTTCAGGAGGGACGAATTGAAGGCTGGGAATTGGATTCCTGTGGAGACTGTTGGGTAGCCGATGGATGCCTCGTCGACTCAAATGACGATCCAGCAGCTGTTGATGCTCATATGTACAGGTTCGGTGCTATAAACCACAATGATTACTCTGACATTAAACAGTTTTATGTGATGATTAACAACCTTCTGATGTGAAATTTCTTTAAATTTGAAATTTTATGCTTAATTTTTATTAATTTAAATAGAGTGAAGGGAGTTTATGGGATTCAGACTACTAACTTTTCAAATCAAAAAAACATTTTAATTAAATTTTTAGATGAGGCTTAATGATTTGTTTTATTCTCTAATAAATGATAAGATAACATAATCTGAATTTATCTGATGCAAGCAGTTCTATTTCATAAAAAAGATTATCAGTTATCTACACATGATTTTTTCTATATATAAAAAGTCATAGATTATTTTGTGAGTACAGGGCCAAAGTTTCTGATGAAAAACTTGGACAACATGGTTGGATACACCTGCGTCAGAGTATTCACAATCCAAATATTGCAGTGAATATGCAATCAATGGCGCCTGGGGGTTGTCTATCTATGACAAAAACTCTGAGAGACAAGTATGTCGCCTGACCTTAGCAGTTAGATCAATTCAAAACAATTTCTGTTAATGTTGCATGAACGCCTCGTAAGACTGAGATTTATTATTGATTAATTATTCTGTTCCCAGGTTTCTCGTGGCAAGTGGAATGGACAAGATCCTCGATGTTACTCAGATCGACAAGTACGCTAGAACTGGACTTGTAAAATAATGGGGGATCTTCAAGAAATTAGATATAAGCACCTTATATTACAATTAATAAAGAATAAAGACCAAGGCCGTAATGTACAGGGAGAACTGGACTTGAATTCTTTTCTGCTTATCCTCTTGTTATTGTTATTTTTACTTAGATCAATTTAATCAAAATAATCGATAACTAATTATCAAAAAGAAAAAAAAAATGATAAACTGCCATCCTCGAGGCAATTACTGAGAACTGAGAAGCTAAGAGACACCCCCCAGCATCGGGCACTGCTTCTTTATTACGATCCACGAAGTATGAATTAATTAGAAATAAACAAATATCTTTAGACTCTTTAATTTCCTATTACAATAAGAAATTCTGATCTATTTCATTAATTTTCTCACTGATATCTTTGAAATTAATATAAGATTATTTTTGAAGTCTGGTTTAATTATTTAAATTTGAGTTGAAATGGTTCAATATCAAAGTTTTGATGATTATATTGTCATGAATTTGAATTTTACTATCTAATTCTCTTTATTTAAAATATTTAACAAAAAACTGTGCCAGTTTCAATTTAAAATATTATTATGTTTTTACTTAATAATTTAAACTTTTGAATTTGAATAAATTTTTTATTTGGTATTAGTTTCTTCTAATCAAATGAATTACAAATAGTGGCAAATTAATTTCCCAATTGCAGTTTTAGGGTCGGTCTATTTTTTTCCCCTTCTTTTTGTTGGTTGTCTCGTAAGACATCAATTCATAAGTAGTTTAAAATCCCAATTGATTTTCCAGCCAGGATTTTGAAAAGAATAAAAAATGATTGCAGGGGAGAGGAAGAGGGCCGATGTATGTTAAACACTTCTGAATCACACATAAGAGCACACATTAATTTCACACAAAGCCCTTGCACACATATCACACAGCAGTGCCCTAAAACCTAATAATAATACTGTTGTGTTTTTAAAAATTTTAAAAAATATTATATTGATGTTTTTTTATATATGTTTTCTAATTATTTTAATGGTGTAAAAAATAAAAATAAATATTCTTCATGACTCATAAAAATATAAGGAATGGATACCCGTTGATATGAAGGAAATATATATAAAAAAAAGATAAAAGAAAACCTCGAGTAAACCTAATAGCCAATCCAGTGAATAAATCAAATACATGACTTAGAACATGAAATTGAGATGATCCAATAAATAGTAAAGCGAAAAAAATACCAGCAATTGTTTTTTTGAAAAAAATACTTTGAAAAATGCGAAAGTCAACCTGAGCTTATTTTTTAGATTTATGACCCGAATCATGAGACTTGGATGACCCCATTAAAGGTAAACCTTAAAAAAAAACAAAAAATACAAGATTTTTAACCAAACAAATATTGAGAGTTTAAATTGAGGAAAAAAATCAATTAGAAAAACAATACAAAACAAAACAAGTAGCATTTAAAAAAAATAGGACTAAATTCAACATAAAAACCAACTGAAATTAAATGTTAAGGGAAAATTTAAATGAAATTGAAAAAAAATCAACTAAAAATAATTAAAAAATAATAATTAAAAAAATTGACACCAAACTTGACATAAAAATTCAATGAAAAGAAATGCTCAGAGATGGAATTTAAGAAAAGCAAATAAATCAAGGAAATGATTGAAAAAAAAAATAATTAAAAGAATGATAACCAAATTTGATAAAAAAAAACCTAACAAAATAACCAGGGACAAAATAAAAAATAAAATCCAATTATAAACCATCAATGTAAATAAAAACAATAACAATTAAGAGAAAAAGGACTGGATCAAAAGAAAGAAAAAAAAAATTAAAGGGCTGATATAATTCTTTGCATGGTCAACACGCATTAGTAAGGGTACTTGCCTTATTCATCTATCCATGACAAAAAGGTTCTTATTGTCATTTCATCACGTCTCTTGGACCAAAGGTTCTAATTATTTGCTCTGTAAAGGTAATACAATAATTGCACTGTTATTAAAAAAATAAAAAGATAGTGCTACCCCTGAACAAATTAAGAATGAAAAATTGATCGTGTGCAAAAATCATTGTACACTCTCAAGTAAACCTTTAAAAATTAAAGGATAAAGGGTAAAAAAATAATTTTACTGTAGCCCTAAACGCATTTCACTGTGTATGAGTTACAGTGTAAAACCCACACGATTTAGTATTTTACTTAAATAGAAAAACTATATAGTTTGAATACAACTGTTGTGGAGAATAACAGTTGAACATAATCGCTATTGGGAATAATGGTTGTTCCAAAAACCCTGTGTTCCTCAATTTAATTAAAACACATAAAAACTCAACCTAAAAATTTATGAAGATCCAATGGCCAAAAAACGAAATTCAAGATCCAATGATCAAGAAAGAGTGGGTCACTAGGGACACATCAGAGCTCCGTTTTCGACTCGGTACCGTAAGAAAGATCTTATCATAATGAATCTAACGACACATTGAAAGACCACCAAACATGATCGTAACTTATTAAAAGTTTTGTTTAAGATTAATTTTGGGTTTATTACGATTTCATTTGGTGTTATTCCAAGATATATTTAGAATCATCTTGTCGAGATTATTTTAACAGTTATAAACATATAAAAAACAAAGTCTTGGCATGTACGCGGTAATCTATTCTTTTTTTTTTCTTTTTTTTTCTCTCATTCAACATCACCTGATTTTCTCTTCTTTTTTTTTATTATCTATTGGATTTTGAATCCTATCTATTCAATCTTCATAAAGTTTTCAGTTGATTTTTATTTAGCTTAATTAATTAGCAAAAAAGAGATGTTTTGAAATATTCACTAAACAATTACCATTGGCGATTGTAGAAAAACATATTCTAAGATGCTATTACTAATTTAAATAATAATAATTTATAAAAATAATATTATAAAACGTGATTATATTCTAACTATTTTATTTTTCAAATATATTTTCAAACTATATTATTCGTACATAAATTTTTTTGTCCTTGTGCAATAATTTCCTGACCACCTACCGGCGTATATAGCGCCCCACAAGTTTGTGTTTCCTTGTGCAATAATTTCCCGAGCGTCCACAAGTTTGTGTTGTCCTTGTGCCATAATTTCCTGACCACTCAACAGCTTTAAATTTTATTTTTTTATTTTTAATATTAATATATTAAAATTTTAAAAAAATATTTATTTAATATTTTTTCATACTAAATATAATTTTAAAACATACTCAAATACATGTTTTTTAATTTTTTTAATTGAAATGCAATAATATTTTTATCTAAAAAAACTAGTTTTTCATTTTTTTGAATTTATATTAAATTTGGAAAACATATTTTAAAGATTTTTTTTATAATTTCTTATATAGTTTTTCACTATTTTTCAAATAATAAAATATAAACAATACAATTTTTGTACAGACAGTTCTGCACGTGCCTATCATTATCTAATATAATATAAAAAAAAACGTATTCAAATTTTACTACTGTTTAATTTTCAAAATTCAGCGTCTAATAAGGCAATTGTTAAATATGCCAGTACCCAACTATATCCTTTCATTAATGTCTTGGTTGGTACGCAAACAAGCAACTGAAAATTGCATCGCTCGTAATTCTGCCACTATATAAATGAGGCATTGGCTAGAAGGAAATCAACGATTTAATTTAGCTTCCAAAAGATGGCTCTAGCGGGAAAGCTTGAGATCAATTTTGAGCTCAAGTGCTCTGCTGATAAGTTCTTTGAAATTTTAAGCTGCCAAGCTCACCAAATTCCCAATGCCTCCTCTGGTGAAATCCATGCCATTGAGGTACATGAAGGTGACTGGGTGGCTACTGGATCTGTCAAGCTCTGGACATATACAATAGGTATATAATACAAAATTTTAAATTTTTTCAAAAATATTTTTAAAATGCAAAAATAAATATTACCTTATTGTATTTATTGTATGTAGCGATGCTAATAATTAAGTTTTTGTCTAAAGACCATTTTGGGTTCATTAGGAGGTGCGATAGATCATGATTTGTATAAGCGGAGGCGTCCCTTCCCCATTTCTCACCCTGGCTACTACTTGAAGAATAATTTCAATTTGAAACTCTCTAATATAAATCCTAAATCTTAACACGTTATTTCATGTGGAACGACAGATGGAAAGCCAGAAGTTTTCAAAGAGAAGGTTGAAGTCGACGAGGTGAACAAGTCAGTGTCTCTGATTGCCGTGGGAGGACATGTCCTGGAACAATACAAGAGCTACAAGATTACACTCAAGACTGTTTCCATGGCCGAGGGGGGCGTCGTTAAAATTCTTCTGGATTATGAAAAACTCAAACCAGACGACCCACCTCCTAACAAGTACTTGGACTTTGTCATTAATGTTGTCAAGGATATCGATGAACACCTTGTCAAGGCCTGACCAGGGACACCTATACATTTGCCTTCATGGAATCTGTAATGTTAAATAAAACTGGGATTTCCTGCCGTTGCTGCTTCCTCTGTGTCTGAATAGTCTCTATGTAAGTGCCATTCACGGGCTTGGATGTTGCTCCATGTCGATGTATGTCTTGTTGTATGTGCATGACGGGAACTTGGAAATCCCAAGAGTAATTAATGGGTATGGTTATGTTATAAACAATTAACTCATTATGGTGTTTGTTCTCTAATATATATATATATATAATTAATTAGATATCGAAGTGTTCCCCATCTCTAAACTATATAAGTATATACTGAGTGAATAATATTGTATTGAGATTGTATTGGATAAGTTGTTTGTTTGTTGAAAAATATTTTTTAAAAAATAATTTATATAGAAAATAGATTTTTAAAAAGTGAATTACTTTACAATGCTTGATAATATCATTAAAAATGAGTTAAAAAATACTTTTCATGTTTAGCTATACCATGAGAAATAAGTTGTAAAATTACTTATTAATATGTTTTTTTTTTAATTTATCTAATATATATAGAATATTAAATGTAATTATCTGAACATTTACAAGAAAATAATGAGATCAAAGAAGTTTAATGGTGAATTTTTTTTTTTATCATATATATTTATATATAGTCTATTATATAAAATGTAACTATACATATAATATAAATATTTCAAATATAATATTATAGACATATAACTATTTTTTGGTGTTTGGAGAATATTGAAAATAATTTTTTTTATGGTATCCTAATTTTATTACACAATTTATATGATTTAAAATGTATGATTATTGTATAATATAACATGTTTTGTATTTGAATGTATTTTCTAGAAATATTATGTATATTAAAGTATTTTGTACACTAATATATCAAATTAATATAGTTTTATATTGTATATTAATATATTCTAATCTATTATTTCCTATATAAATATATTGGTAATTTATTTTATATATATATATTTATATATATAAGAATAATAAAGTATTGTATCACTTTAGTTTTTAATTGTGTCATTTATAAAAAGAGTTTCTCAATCTTTTAAACAAAAAAAAAAGTTTTTTCTATCTAAAATTTATATTTTTCTTTGACTGGAAAATAAATTTCGTTGATTAGTTTTTCACAATGTAACTAAACATGAGAAGAAAACACTTTTCATCAAACAAATAAGATCTTAATGTAAAACCATATCATATGTAGACTTATTTAATAATTTAATTTTTTTAATTGAGTATTATTTTAGTAGAATGCAAAAGCTTTTTAATCCTTTTATTTTTATTTTTTTAATTAAAAATTTAATGAATTTCATTAAAGGGTTATAGTTACAATTCCTCAAATAAAGAGGGGGGAAAATAAAGTATAGTGTGCATTGCTTGTTTGTTTTCACAAATATAGTATATGCTATTTTGTTGATACATATATACAATATGGTGTTGTGTTATCTTATTCGTACAATATCAGTATATAACATTAACAAAAAAATATAAAACTGTTGCTATTATCCTATAGCATTCACTGTGGATATAAATATATTATACTATGGATTATGACAATGTAATGTTAATTTTGTCATTTCAAGAGGATTTTGGATGCCCTGGTTACGGGGATAGTGGAGTCATTTTCAAGACATCAATTGATCATTAAAGGATTCCCGGGGGTTGCTATCTTCTTTTTCTTTTTTAAAAGATAGTGTAATTACTTGCCATTGAGCTCAAAAAAATGAATAGCTAGCAAATGGTGTTTATCTCTTTGCATTTTTTTTAAAGATTATAAAATGATATTTTCACCATTTCAATAAAAAAAAAAAAGGAAAGAGCCGGGGGTGATTTTGTCTTTTCATGTGGGTTTTTTGGTTAAATGTTGGGATGACAAGGGCTGTTTTGGACATTTCGCTCTAATTAAATGATTTTTTAATCAAAAAGTAGAAGGCGCGTCAGACGTTGACGCGTGGGATACATTCGTGTTATTTGGGCGGCACCTGCAATATATTCTCGTGGCCAAATATGTTGTTCTGTCGTGTCATTAGAAGTGTCGCCTCACCCCCTTCCTCATGGTGCCATGTGTTGTGGTTCTTGGTGGACGGTTTGTCGTCGGTGATCGTTTCTTTATTTTTCTTCTTGCTTTTCTCTCTCTCCTAGCAAAAGTATGGATCAATTCTCTTATATGTTTGTTTCTTGATTTATGTCCTTAGGTTTTTAATTGCATATTTGAGTCCCTGACCCTTTTAGAAAAGTTTTTGATGTTTTCAATTTCGTCCTTTAATTACAATTTATCACGTGTCATTGTTTGAGATTTGATCCTTATTCTTTTAATTTCTGATTTCTTTCCCTGACTCTTTTACTAAAGTTTTGTTGTTTTTAATTCTATCATTCAATCAAAGTTTATGTTATGTTATTTTTTCAATTTAATTCTCACTCTTTTGCTTTTTTTTTTTTTTTCATTTTGTTAAAGTTTTTTTCTTTTCAATTTACCAATCTAATGTTAGCTTTTTTTATGGGCTCTATTTTTTTTTTATTCTCAGTCTTATTCTTTTAATTATAATTTTTTGTGTTACAAATTTTTTTTATGAGGTTAGTGTGATTCATCTATATTATTTTATATTTTATATAGATTGGACTTATTTTTAAAAATAAAATTATTTTTTAATAATATTTTTAATATATACGGCCTTGCATATAAATTTTTTTCCTTTAATTTTTTTCAATAAATTTTATGTGTGTGTTGATTTTTGATATAGATTAATTTTCATAAATAAATTTATTAAACACAGTTGGTAAATGATCTATATTGCAATATTAAATATTTTGGACTATATTTATCTATCAATTTTTCCAGTTTTTTTTATGGTTATGGTTAGCGATTTTCTTTTTATTTATTTATATAAATAATTATCGATTTATTTGATTAGATATTTACATGACGAACTTTAATTTTTTTTATTTTGAAATTAACCTGCACGCTTAGGGTTTTCTTAGGAAAAATTTACGATTTGTAATAACGCGTGGTTAAAATAGCTAGTATTACCCTCATGGTGCGTCTAGATATGAAAGAATAATAATAATAATATATATATACACACACACATAGCGACAAAACGTGTTATTTACCCTTCTTGGAAGGACCCCATGTCACTACCAGTAGCACAGTATTCTTTGCAAACCTAACCAACGTAAAAATATAAAGATTTTAGGAAGAAAATAAATGCAGGATGTATACTCAGATAGCGCCCCCACACCCCGTGATTTCACCCTGTAAAGGGGTATTCAATGTAAACCTGACAAGTTTGCTCCCTCACTTTATCAAGATCATTTTAAACAAGCTGCAATAATTTATTGTGGCAATTTGGCATTGCCATCAATTATGCAACTACCCTCACTACATCCACATTTAATTTCTTATAGAAAATATTATCCTATTAATTATGACAGCTTCCATATCCAAGGCCTTTCCGTTTTTGTCGATCCAGAGATAAGGTAAACAAATGCCAAATGGCCAACGCTTCTGCAATCAATTAGAAACTTTACGTGGCATTCTCATCCTCCATCAATTATCGAGTCATATCAATAAAATCACTCCTTCGAGCAAATTACATGATGGATGTGGGACAAATCGAACGCATGACGTTAAAAATATCATTAGAGATCGAAGAGCTACATGTAACCATTTCATTATCAAAAAATTCATCATTTTCCATGATTTAATATTTTTTATAATACCTTGCTTTAAATATTAGATTTTGCTTTTATTTTAAGGTAGAATTTGCCCTTGTTTGCCAACCATACCGCTATCTCTTATTCTTTTTATGGGCTGTATATTTGTTCTTAGTAATTCATTCTCATTTTAGTATTTGAGAGATCGTTGTGGTTTTCCATTGTCATTATGCTTTTTATAATAGTTTAGTGATAGAAAAAGAAGTAAAAGAGGCCATCAAAGCTTATTGGTTGATGGTGCTAGCTATATGATAATTATATTTATAATAAAATAGTGATTGTGATGATCAACATCCACAATGATAAGAAGTAAGGTTGTTAAAATCATGTTTTGACTCGTAAAATCGTACGATTTTACGAGCCAAAACATGATTTGCGTGCTGAATAGTTTGAAAAACTAAAAAATGGTTGGAATCAGGTGAAAATGCAAAAAATCACGATTTCAGGATCGATTTTGCGATTTCACCAAAACACATAAACTGAAGAAAAATGTTCCCCTCATGCTCCAGCTGCCCGGCACCTATTGGCTGTGTAAATGCACAGTCACGCCAATTCTTCAAAGTCTTCACTCCAGTCATCGCGAGGAACAAATCTCTTTCTTTCTTTTCACCGAACAAATCCATAATCTCTTTCTCTAATTAACCAACCGACAACCACAAAAGCGGCGACGTTCACAGTCACGGTCATGGTCACGGTCCAGTCTTCACTCCTTCTCTTTCTTCACTCCAGTCATCAGTCTAGTCTTCACTTCGGTCATTAGTGCTCATGGTCGCGACTTCTTTTTCATCAACAGCGGTGACGATCTTCTCAACAGCTCACGGCTTCCTCCTCAATCTTCATCAACAGCGGCAAGCGGCAACAATCTCCTTTCTTTCCCATCACCAACAGCTCACGACTTTCTCTTCATCAACAGCAGCAGGCGACATCGCTCTCCTCTTCAGCCTTCATAATCAACGACTCCTTTTCACCGTAAGTTGTTCCCTTGTAATTGTATCTTCAGCCTTCAAAATGTAAAACTGCAATAGTTGATTTTGCCTGTAATTGTATATTCCCCTCATCCTGTAATTACAGATTTTGAATGTTGATTTTGCAGGTCCTGATAATGATTTTGAATAACAATTGATGAAATGATTTTGCCGGTCCTGTAATTTGTCCATTTATAATGTTTTTCTGTTCCTTGAATTGAATTGATGGAATGTTTTTCTGTTCCTCATCAGTATACTGTGGACTGTTGAATTGAATTGAATTGAATTAATTAGTTGTTGTTGCCTGTTGCTCTGTGTCTGTGTGGTGTGGACTGTGGAGTTTATAGACTGTGGAATGATGAAATAATTTTAGGATGCCATTTCAGTATATGATGGAATGATGGAATTGATTTTATTAATGGAATGATGGAATGATTTTATGAAAAATTTAATTGTATGAATTTTTATTTGAAACATGAATTTTTTTGTTAATATATTTTAAAATTCATTGTAATTTTATGATTTTACGATCTAATTTTATAATTTAAATTTATTTTATATTTTCTATACCGTGTTAAAATCACAATTTTAACGACCTTAATAAAAAGTGTTGTAATTTGGTATATAGTTGCGGTGGTCTTTACAAGCTATAATGAAATGATGATTAGTTAATAAAAATATGATAGTAGTTATTGTATAATGCTAAACAATGATGGTACTGGTGGCGACACAGTTATTAAACCCGGCCCGGCCCGGCGGGTCGACCCGGGACCCGGTCGACCCGGTGGCTGGACCGGTCCGGGTTTAACAAAAGACCGGCTGTGGCAACAGCCCGGCCAAACCCGGGTGACCCGGTGGGTCGACCCGGGACCCGGGCGAACCCGAATGAGACCCGGTTTGTTTGTTTGTTTTTTTTTTTTTTTTTCAAATGTGGGATTTGAAACATATTAGTATATATACTCTATGTTCCCAAGAAAAAAGTCATGTTTTTTCAATGTGGGATAAAAAACCTTTTGGTTTAAATACTTCAACTTAAAAGGATAACATAGTATCTTTTCAATGTGGGATTTGAAGCCTTTTCATATATATACTCCATGTTCCCATAAAAAAAGTTATGTTTTTTTAATGTGGGATTTGAAACCCATTAATATATATACTCTATGTTTCCAAGGAAAAAGTTATGTTTTTTCAATGTGGGATAAAAAACTTTTTTAGTTTAAATACTTTAACTTAAAAGCTTAACATAATATCTTTTTAATGTGGGATAAAAAACTTTTTAAAATATTCTTTTAAACTTCATAATATGTATAATCTATATTTATATGGATTTTTTCATATGAAATATTAAATTTCTTTTTTTTTAATTTTTCCGGGTTAACTCGAGTTGACCCGGGTTGACCCCTGAAACCCGAGACCCGGTCCCTTGACCGGGTCAACCCCGGACCGGGTTTAATATGGCGAAGTGGTTGCGATGAAATGGCAATAATTATGTGATAGGGTGGCCAAGTGGTTGCGGTGGGATGACAATAATCACGTGACAGTGATTGGATACTGATAGTGATGTGATGTGATGTGATGTGATGTTGTTGGTAAATATTAAAGGTTGATAGTACTTTAAAAAATATTTTCTACTCTATAAAATTAAAAGATTTTTTTTTCAAACCGATACCTTTCAGGATATGATGGAAAGTATTTATGTTGATTTATTTTTTTAGTATTTATTTCGCATTAAAAAATAGGGGAAAACAACTTGGTTTTATATTTTCATTTAAAAAGAAACTATTCAAACATATGTAAAAATAAATCAGGTTGGAAAAAATTGCACTTGCACTGATGAAGTTTACGCCGCATTTAACAATTAATTTCCAAATTTAACTCTCTTTTTTTTTAAATCTTATTTTCCGTTATTTTATGCCTGGTTAAGATTTTATTAATTCTTAAATTAAAATGATTTGACTTTACACTTTCACTAGAGAGACTATCCAGTCATGTGGAAACACAAATCATTACAAAAAAAAAAAAAAACAACACAGAGAGAGAAAAAGAAAGTGAAACGAGTTGCAATTGTATTAAATTTCATTGCAGAGAACCACAATTCGGAATAATTTTTCAAACCTCATTCATTTCTTTTCTTTTTTTCAATATTTTACATCAAATTTTTAAAAAACTTAATTAAAGTGGTTTTACACTTTCAACAGTAAGAAATTGTTAGGACAAACACGAAGATAAAACATCATAAAATTTTAATTTTTAAATTAAATTTCTTTCACATAAGTTTTAATGTATGTTTTTATTTTTTAAAAATTATTATTTAGCAGAGACTAGAATTTCACTAAAAATATGTCACGAAATAATTTTTTTTTTATTCTTTTGTTATCTGTTATGTAAAAAGAAAATCTAAAAAAATGAACTTTTAAAATTCTAAAATAAGAAAGTTCTACTACGATTAGCTTCGTGGATTTTTTTTACATAAATCTAATAAAATTTTTTTAAAAAAATATTGCTAAATGCATGTATGTAAATCCATGAGTTTGAGAATTTAAATTTACTGAATTATATAATGATAGAATACGAATGAAGATATATAACTAGACTTAAAAAGCTACAAGATATATAACTGGAGGTCCACTTTTTCAATAAAATATTGGTAAAAGATTATCGTTGGAAGATCCAAGGGTCAGGCTTCACTTATTATTTTCTTTTCCTCTTTCAAGTGACTTGTTTCATTTAAGTTTTCATTAACACAATTTTCTTTCCCACGTGTAATAAAATAATTTATAATTACTTTATGGTGTTAAAACTTGGATATTTCCTTCAATTATTTCATTATCTTATAATTAATGTGTTTTTATTTTACTAGATTTAGTTATTGCTAATATATCAATTTATAAGGTGTTCACAATCTAGACACATGTATAAATAATATCTTATTAAAATAGTTGGATTCTTTATTTTATTATATTTTTTAAAACAAGACTCTCGAATCTATGGTTGACCCGAACCTGTTTAATTTTAATGGGTTAAGATTTATGTCAGAAATATGTTGATATAAACATGTAATATAACTTAAATATGATGCAATGTAAAACCAAGACAACTCAATTGCTCGAATGAGCACTAGATTTGGAATCATCATGCTCAAGTTTTCAAAATTAAAGAATTGGGATTCAATTGCAAGAAATGAAAAGATATGAGGATTGGTATTTAGCAACTTAATTAATTGATAGAGAAAAGAAGAAATTATTAAAACTCGGAACAGTAGATAATTCAAACTACAAGTACAAGGTATGTTCTTGCATTTTCACCTAATTTTTTGAGTTCTTTTAAAGCAACGCATCAAATTATATCAGAAAATTTTTATCTCATTCAATTTCTTTGTTTTTTAGCTGGGGCCTTGATTTTCAGCGGTAGGCAAATTTCATAAGTTTTCCCTTTTCGGTTTCTTTTATTATATCTAGTTTTTCAGTACCATACAACCAAAAAAAATAAAATAAAAAAATAAGCAACGAACATTCATTTAGTATTGAAAATTAATAATATTTATTTATGACCGTATATTATAAATTGTAATTTTTGGGCAATTTTAACTTTTAAATCACTATTAATTAGGAGCACATATGTTGCTAAAAGAAAGTTAGCTGAATTGAATCACAAATATAATCAAGGTTCCAAAATTAGTTAAAACTACACCCCTTTTACCTTAGTTTGGCTAATCTCATATTTGCTTCTTTCTTGCATTTTTTTTTTGAATTGTCCAATGCAATGCCCTGGCTCAAACTTCTACTCAGACGTCGCCGCGTATCTCTCACTGCTTGAACTAGATAAGGCGATAATCTTGACTTATTTATTTATAAGGCTGTATTGTATTTTGTTTATAATGCAGATATAACCTGTTTGGTAAAAAAAAAATATAGTTTATTGTTTATGGATCTTACAGTATTTTTATATTTAAAATTTAGAAGAAAGAAAAACATGACAAAGTTGTTTTGCGCGAATGAACCATGCTACACTGTTCAGTAAACAATAAAGCATGCTATACTGTTCAGTGAACAGTAAATCATACATTCATAACAATTATTATAATACCAAATACACTCATGATAAATATTAGCTTTAGATTAATAACCAGTCCTTTTTTTTAATAATTATATTGATTGGATTGCACATGTAATGTAATGGTGTTTGGTGATGACTTTTGAACATGACAAAAAATCGGCCTGAGAAAAGGAAACACTACACATCACATATATTATTTTATTTTTGAAACAAATATCGGTGGTATATTATTTTTTAATTTCGGCGATGAAAAAACGTTTATGAAAAGATAACAGTCTTATAATTTTTTTTTTATTTAAGAATATTATTTTAATGAATTTAACCAAAGTCTGTATTGGATTTGGCAAATCTCAATAAATTGACACGGAAAGCTCCATTTTAGAAGATATGTCTTTGTTACATGTTTGTATTTCAACATCACATCAAACTAATTATCTTTTATAATATACCATATCTTGACTATTATTTAACTGTTTTCCATTTTTTTTTTGAAAAAAGAATTTATCTGATCTATAGCGTGCATGTGTGTTTGAAAATGTGGTTGTGATTACTTTTCAAAATTTTTTCACTCAAAAATATATTAAAATAATATTTTTTTTATTTTTTAAAAATTATTTTTAACATTAGCGCATCAAAATAATCTAAAAACACCAAAAAAATATTAATTTAAAGTAAAGAAAAAAATAATTTTTTTTTATTTTTTTTCAAAAATATTTTTTTAACACGAAAATAAATAGTACGAATTTATATCAAATTAATTGAAGACTTAATAAATCTTATTTAATTTTTTTATATAAAACTTTAATGCAATGCCAGTGGCGAAGCCAAAGTATCAAATTCTTTAGGGCTAGTTAAACTTATGTATATTCATTACATTATGCTTTGCACTGTGCGTGTTTATATATTGATGCATGTAATTAATTAAAATTTCCTGGGTTATGATTTTTAATGAATTTGAAATAAGAAATAACATGTAAAGAATTGATATTATTTAGTTATTCATCGGTATAAAAAAATTATTTGAATGATAGAGCTCTATCGACATTGAATTTAAAGGTATTTGCTTTAAATGCTACTAAAATTAAAAATCAAATGAATTTATATCCAATGTTGGTATAAATACACTGCAATTATCACTAAAATTAAGAAAAATACTGTTAAAGATATATAATAATTACAATTATAAAATATCATTATAATTAATATGTATCTATCATAACATTTATTTTAATAAATATTTTAGACAAATGCAATTAAAAGCTAATTTTGTTATAATGTCACGTGGTTTATGTTATTTGAAGCCTCTACGCTTCTTAATATTTGTATTTTAAACTTAAAATTTTATTTTCTCTGAATAATCGTTCAATCACATAGGTATTATATGACCAATGTGTCTTTTCCTATATAATATGCATCCAATTTTGTGCAAGACATGAAAAAGACATTTATTATTTTTCTTCTAATATTCCCATGCACCTTCATTTTCGTTTTTCTCTTTTCTTCTTTTCGGAAATAAATCAGGTAACCATGTATATATCAAAATCAACTAAACTTGTACACTGCATTGAATTATATGCAACTCACATAATTTATTTTGAAGATAACGCGCGGATAATGAAGCCACGTAAATATCAAATCTAATATTGCTTATTTTTAAAAGAGTTGAGATAAATTTGAGACGAAGATAAATGAAGTGAGTTTGCGTGATCACGTAAGAAAAACTTGGAAATAAAAAAAGGGATTTTTTTTTTTTTACGTTTTGTTTGATTGTTTAGATGGGAGATTAATATTACTACAAGTTATAGAATTAATTTGATATTTACAATTGGAATTTAATTTAGAGTTTAGGATTCCTATGGGATATCTTGTAAACTATAGTGGGTAAAGTATACTTCATATATACCAGAATATAAAGAGAAATACTATATTTTATGAATTCAAATGGGAGTACCGGGAACTGTAAGTAGAAGAATCATAATTCCGAGTAGAGGTTAAATACATGAATAAATTAGTACAGGCTCCTTAGAGCAGTTTTGGCTAAATATTTTATGTACAAGGAACGACACACTTAAATTATTTATTATTTATGATGATCTTAAGAATCTTTACTTACAATTTGTAATCATATTTGTTTTTGTAAGAATCTGCAAGGAAAACTTGACTAATGGATGCTGACAACTTATAGACTTAAGAAAAAACTAACAATAAATAAATTAAACATCGAGCTTTTAAAAAAAACATTTTCCACTTGAAATTGAAGGGAACAGCTACCTAACATCACCTCTGGTACAAGAAAAGAGACATGCTATATTTTAATTTTACCTAAATAAGTTTACGGAATTAGTTATAATAATAACAATTAATGTTGGAAAATTAATTCGATCAGAATATATGATGCTGGAAAGATTTGCACTGGATAATCAACTAGTTTATATACATGAATGATCAGTCTTTAAACAAAAAGTTTGGAATAATAAGTTATAGGTTTATCTTATTAATTAATGAGCATCGTAATTTTTAATATAAGATATTCACTATTTACATATGCATTCAACAAATTTGTATTTCACATGTGACTTTCATCCACATTGAACACTTCAACACTCATTCAAAAAAAGCATTCTCAACATTCAAAGTACGGCATTCATCGCATGAGTATTACAATGTAATTAAAAGCTCACAACTCTTGCAAAAGAAGCTTCATCTAAGAACATGTACTCTTAATAAATAAATACATGAATATAATATAATATAATATAATATAAAAAGTTGAGAATGAAATTTCCATTATAAAACTTAAATCTTTAAAATAGAACTAAAATTAAGTATTAAATTTAATATGGTTGCGAAGACTTTAGAAGATTCAATGAATTCTATATTTAAATTTCAAGCCATTTGAGAATCCCAAAAGATTGGATGTAAGTGAGGAGAGATGTTGAAAAGTAATCACAGATGGAAAAATAAATACATGAAAGCCTAGCAATATAAGAGAATGAGGGTAATCCACCACAAAACTCACAACTCATTTAGATACAATCTAAATTCAATATAAATTGGGTGGAGTTCGTTGATGAATTAAAAATAAAATAAAATCCACTGCTAAGTAACTAGAATCTACATAGCATTAAAAGCATCACATGCTCTACTGATAGCTTCAAATAAAAATGGAATTTTCTAACCGACAAGCTCAGTGCTTTTATTGATTATGCAAAATAAGTCTATAGTAGAATACGAGATAGATACTTTAATGATAAATAAAAAAAATTATGAAATTTTTTTTTCTTCCTCTTTTAGATAGGTTTTAACACCCTCTGAACTGCCTCACCTATCTCAATATTTGATGATTGAATTTTATAAATCCACTGCTAAGTAACTAGAATCAGATTTGCCTAAGTTACTGTTTAATGAGGCTCACGATGGTACGCACACAGGTAACCAATATGTTGATCATTAATCCAAACGAGAATCACGCGGCACGATTATAATACAAAAAGCAAAACAATGACACAGAAGGCACGTCACCTTTTCTCTCAGAAACTAGGGCTCACTACCTTCTATATAAAGCCTGTCCAACCTAGCTCTTTTACCCAGTCATTATTTTCTTTGAGAGTGCATAGATTTGTGTTGATATAGAAAACAATGGCACTACATGGAAAGATTGAGACAACATTAGAACTCAAGTCCTCCGCAGAGAAGTTCTACAAAGTGTGGAGGAGCCAGTCCTTCCATGTTCCCAAACATGCTTCCAAGCATATCCAAGGAGTTGATATACATGCAGGTGACTGGGAGACTGCGGGCTCTATCAGGATTTGGCAGTACACAATCGGTAAGGCAATGCTAAAACGTGCACGCTTTCTTTTAATTCTGTTACTTCGATGAAAAACGCTGCTAAAAAACCTAACCACAATATGCATATGCAATTATATATGTTAATTTTGTTACATGTATATGCTTTAATTTTTCTCTAAGGTTATAAAATTTGACTGTTCATTGGACAGAAATTCTTAACATAATTGCATGCGATAAGGAAAGTCAATTACTATTATTGGTGCTGCTGCTGCTGCTTCTTCGAATGCACGCCCATGTCAATATATATATGTAAACAGTACAATTTTAACAAGCGATGTTATTAATTAATACTCTCTATGCCATAACGCAACCATAGGAGGGAAAGCCGGGGTCTTTAAAGAGGAGGTTTCCTTCGATGATGAGAACAAGATCATAACTCTTAATGGTTTGGAAGGAGATGTCATGAAAATTTACAAGGTCTATAGGCCCGTCTGGCAGCTTACACCAAAAGGCTCGGGCTGCTTGGCAAAACTGACCATTGAATACGAAAAACTCCATCCTGAAGTCCCGGTTCCAGAGATTTATGTTGATCTTATGGTTCATATGACTAAAGACATCGACGAAGCCCTTAGCACGGAGTAATAGAAGGGGTCATCGATCTCGACCAATAAGCATCACATGTTTGTGATCATGCTAGTACTTGTATAATATATATCTAAGCGCTTTCGTGCAACGAGTTCAGTACTGCATCAATGTGTGTGATTTGTGGGGAGATCTTGTGTTGTATTTCCTTTGTGTAATCTATAAAACTATTAAATAAAAGTAGAAGCTAAAGCCGCGGCTGCTTCCTCGTTTGTAATGTTATTTCATCTCTCTTTTTGTCTCGCTCAAATAGTTTCGTGTATGGTCACTATATATATTCAGACCAGATGGAACCCGATGGAACTGTAATTTGGTATTGTTATTAAATTTGAACTAAGAAGTTAATTTTCTAATCTTGATTTAAAATTAAATCGTATAAAAGTTATCTTATTTAATCCAATCAACTTGATGCACCCAAAATAACTTGAATATTGACAGGTAAAAAACATAATTTAACTTAAAAAAAAAAACTCAAGATGATTTTTTTTAATATTAAGATAACAACATATTATATTGACCCAGACTTCATGGTTTAAATGGAACTCACTGAATTTAATTTTTATTTTTTTTACTTAATTATGAATACAAAAATAAACACTTATAAGATTAAACGTAGATTAAATATCATGATATTTGTTTGAGATTGTGATGATTTTAAAAAAAATCAAAATAATTTATAAAAACATTCAAGATCAAGAAAATGATGAAGGATGAAATTGAAAAAAAAAAGAAAAAAAAAGGACCACCATCTTTACTAATCATATCGGCATAAGTCATTCTGGATGCATGGTTCGTTTTGTGGCTTTCGCTAGTAGACAACTGGTCATCCGAAGGATTGAGTTATTCCATGATGGGACCGAACGACGTTTGTTCAAGTTGTCAAAATACTTTTTTGACACGACATGAAAAATACAATATAAACTCAGATCGAAAAATTGTAAGTAATTTTTTTAACTAATTATATATTGACAATTTTAGCCAAGAAATTAAATTACATTAAAATCTGATAAAGTGAGTCAACAATATTACAATCAATAAGTGATCTAAATAAAATGAGAGAGATAAATACTATGAATCAATAAATTAATGACAAGGAGAAATAAAAAGTCTTAGAACAAAACTTCTCAATACATGAGAATCACTGAACGGTAGAAAGTACACATGAACCTAATGGTTCCTTTTTAGGTTGAAAGCTAATGAGCCTAAACTAATAATTAACTAACATAAACTCAATAATGAAATAAACTCCTAAATAATGTCTAATACACTAGAAAAAATCAAGTTGTTAACTTACTATATTATACAAGTCATCTCCTTCTTCTGGACCTTGCGTCAAGTTTTTCCACTAAAGAAACTGGTTTTTTTGGGTGTATCATTTATGATGTTTCACTCAACATTATAACATTTTGAATTAAGATAATTCTTTGATATATTAATAAATATTTAATTAACATGTATTTAGGATTTTAAATCTCATCACCTCTATTATTTTAAATTTAATTAAATATAAAATAATGGCAAATTTTAATCTTAAAATACTTTTATTTAAAAAAGTATATTAAAAACAATAATAAAGAAAATTGACGGAGCTCGTCCAGTATTCTTTAATATATTTTTGTATTTATTTGAGTTAAAATATAAATTATATGAGTGATGCACGGAATCTGGCATGAGGGCCCATGCCTGGCGTTCTATTATTTGAAATCAAATTTTCAAGAGGCGAGTGCTGTTATCTGTGCCAAGATCAGGCCCAAAGTGGATTGCATGAGTTGAATCCCATTCTACGATCATTAAGAAATAGCAAAGAGCTAAAAAACAATGAATAGCTTTGATACAGTATAGGGAGACAAGGAATGTGGTTTGGTTGGCATAAAGATTTGCTGAAAAGGAGGGTAATCTTTTACATTATATTTTATTTATTAGACACTCCAATAATTAATACTCTACAGATCATACTTTATTTAATAGTTTTGTTGATCTCACAACAGCACCACACAAATAAAACTTGTAGAGTAGATGACACACAAATTAAACCAGCACACTGGGCTTGTCGCTCTTCTCAGCTAGCGCACATTATTGAGCACACATTTTTTTTTGGGCTACACGAATTTATAAACAGGAGATAAGTCTTTCAAGGAGGACTTCCAGCAATAGGAAAGATTGTCTCTTCTTTCCATTATTATGCCTTCGTAAGACTTGCATCGATATCTTTGGTAACAGTTATCATGAAATCCATGTACTTGTCTGGGACTGGGATATTCTCGTTCAGTTTCTCATATTCAATGATCAGCCTGGCCAAGCTTCCATCATCTTTTGGTGTAAGATGATAGGTGGGATTGAATATTTTGTATCTAGTCATGACATCTCCTTCCAGGCCAGTGAGAGCCAGTGTGTTCTTTTCTTCATCCACTACCACCTTCTCTTTAAAGACCTCCTGTTTTCCATCTATATACATGACATGAGTGAATTAGACCCAATTCTAATGACAACTATATATATATAGGATATTAAATCTCACAGAAGAATAGGTATTAGTAAGTAAAAAACAAAAAAAAAATCTACTGCTTCGGATGACTATGATAGGACCACTTGGTGTGCAGGAAATCATGCACATGAACGTGTAGCGACTGACAAATCATGGCAAAGGCGTCAGACGTAGTCTGTATAAAACTTAGTCTATTTAGTTTCGAATTTGTGAGACAAGTAGTATTGATTGTTTTATAATTACAATTACCTAGAAAAAAGAAGGAAAGAGATCTGTAGATACTCCTAATAAGGAAAAAAACAACCAGCAAGAGTTTAAGCTCAAGAGCCAAAGTCAAGAACAGAGAATGAAATCATCGGTCCCAAAAAATAAAATGTATGATAGATGTAGAGTAATTAAGTAATTAAATATACAAATTCATCAGCCATTGGAAGCATTCAACGAGCAACAAAGGTATCAATATTGTTAGAAAATAAACTTGTTAGGGATCATTCTGGTCAAATATTTGCTGGCCGCTATCAATTATATATGATGCCATGTTGGAATCAATTTTTATGGCAAAGTTTAGCAGATAAAATCATTTAGGAGATTGAGCATATATACATAACGGCCCATATATAATATATACAACACCTTTGTGTTTTATTTTTTCCTTACAACACCTTAGGGTTTTCTTCTGGGTTGTTGAAACATAGACACTACACATGGAAACATGCAATTGTTGTCGACACTTACCTACGCTGTACCTCCAGATCTTGATAGAACCCTCAGTTTCCCATTCACCTTCATGCATATCAACTGCATGGATATTGTCAGGAGTGTGGTTGGGGATATGATAGGCTTGGGTCTTCCAGACACCGAAGAACTTCTCAGGAGAGGATTTGAGTTCTATGACAGTCTCCAGCTCACCCTTTAGAGACATGTTTTTAGTTTCTAAAGTTTGCAATGATAATATATGGTATTCGAGTGGGCAATCTATAACACATAAAATGATGAGTGAAACACTTGGTTAATTGGCTTGTGTTTATATAGAAAGAAGTGTAGCTGTAAAATCAGGAGAGGAACTGATCACTGTTTTGGATAGCGCCGCAGGGAGTATGGCCTGCATCACATTTTTTATCAACATAGTGTTTGGGAATGCGATAACTGTATTTTTTTAAATTTTAATTTTTTTTTATATTTTTAAATTATTTTAAAATGCTGATATAAAAAATAAATTTTTAAAAATAAAAAAAATTATTTTGATACAATTTTAAAAAAAATATTTTGAACTGTACTATTACTACAATTCTAAACATACCCGAAGTTTAAAAATAATCAATTCGATCTTTAGGTTTTTTAGTTTATGAAAATAGCTAAGCATTTGGCACCGTTCAATCCAACGTTAGATTGCGATACTAAAAGAGTTTGTGATCAAAACGAAGAGCAAAAAGGACTAAAGGGTGAAGAATGGAAGTTGAAAATGGTATCTTTTTTATTCTTGTTTTGGGCATGAAGTTGAAGCATAGATATCTAAGACGCTTCATATCTCTGTATTAGTCTCAGAGGGGCAGTTGCTTTAAATCCAATGGCAACTACTTCACGTGGAACAAATAATGCTATAGATAATAAATGAGACTTCATTTTGGAAATACAAGACAATTCTCTTAACAACTGTATCTTTCATATTGCTTTAAAGTACCAAAAGAGAAACAACATTCAATACATTTAAGAATAATATTATTGATGTGTTAGATAATTGATTGTTTTTTTTGTTTAAACAATTTGATTTATTCTTTTTAGTTAAGATGTTTTATGAGTTGATGTGGAAAATTCGGGCAATGTCTAATAGATATGGTAGTATTAGGCGGTGTTTGAAAAGTCAGGTGACTTATAGTTGATACTTACAAAAAGTCATTCTTTATGGACATGGGGGCTTTTCAATGGTAAAGTCAGTAAATTTATAGAGAGATAAAGTGCAATGATATTTTTGAGAGATAAATTC
The DNA here is from genome assembly GCF_000002775.5 of Populus trichocarpa. Taxonomy (NCBI): domain Eukaryota; kingdom Viridiplantae; phylum Streptophyta; class Magnoliopsida; order Malpighiales; family Salicaceae; genus Populus; species Populus trichocarpa. The sequence continues at coordinate 8,625,275 of NC_037292.2, read as the reverse complement.
TGAAAATATATATGCTGAAAATATTGAGAAAGAAGAGACTCTGAACCTTTAGCTTGAAGGATTCATGATTTATTTATAACTCATGAATCTTGTTCTTTTGTGGACAGAAGAGGCTGAATTATAATTTTACCCTTGTGATATTTTAAGTTGTATTATACTCGAAATAATATGTATAAGATCAGTAAAAAATATTGAGGGACTCGTGTGAGGTCTCAAAAAAATTCTCTGACTAATGTTGGGCTCGCAAAAAGGTGTTCAAGCTCATTAAAAAAAAAATGCATCCATAAGTGCTACTTGGATCCATGTATGTTGGGCTTGGGGGGTGCACCCCGAACCTGTGCTGGGTAGCATGCTGAGATGGGCATGTTCTCATCCCAGCATGAGCTCAGCCCATGCACCTGGCCAAGCATGGGCTTACAATACCATGTCTGAGCCCATTTCTCTTGGCCCCTAGTTGTATATCGGGCTTGGGCTTGGTAGCCCGAGCTCAAATGGTGTTTTTTAAGCTTATTTTGATGGATTTTTCGGGTTTATTTTATTTGGATCAATCACAATTGTAAAGTGTTATTTATGGATGGAATTGAAGACAATTATGAAGATTGATATTAACTGAAAAATCAAAAGTGTGAAGATAAGTTCATGTCAGAAGATTATGTTAAAAAGATGGAGACTATAAAAGTGTATGAATCAGGTGATAAAGACTGCTGCAAATTGGAAAATGTTTTTTTAAAAAAACAAAGAAAAAGATGATTTTTTATCACATGGGCAAATAGATGAAATAATGGGGGTTTGATCCAACACATTTACAATACAGTTTTTGAAATGCTTGAAAGTTTAAACAATACATGATGTAAAGTACGTAATTAAATTTTTACAAGAAAATTATTCAATACTAGAAAATGAAAAATAATGACCACTCTTAATATTGACGTCCTGAAGAGTTGAAGACTAAATATTATTGTAACGATTAAAATAATGCTTTATAAAGGCTTTTTGGTAAGAATTATGGGGCTGAGACTGTTAGCAAATATAATTTTTAATTTTTTTTGTGTTTTTTCTTTGTATTTTTATTTTTTTACGATTTTCAAGATTTTCTTGACATATAAAAATTAAATAAGAATAAAAAAATATTGAAAAGATTAAAATTAACTAAAATTACTAAAAAAATATATTTGTTGGATTTTTCTAATTTTTCAAAGTATATAAAAAAATAAAGGGTCAAAATTGAATCATGAAAAAGGATGTCATATACGTAAACATTATGCATTATAACTTATAGAAACTTACAAACGCAAGCTGCACTCATGAGAGGTGTTCTTAAATCTTACTTGGGCGATTTCCTTCCTTCCTTAATTTTTTATTCCTGACGAGTGATGAATCGTGATAAATGAGTCGACTATAATAGTATTAGGTAAACAAGTTGAAGAAAGATATATTATTAATTTGATATTAAAATGATATGATGATCCAAAAAATGTTCAGGCAATTATGAGATGTATGAAGAATATATGAAGTAATTACACTATAGTATAATATTTATTGAGATTTGCCAAATATTATACAGAGTTTGAATAGGCAACACATTTAACTGCAAAAGCAAACGATTCGTAAACAATAATCGTGACCTCAATATTCTTCTTTTTTTTTTCTTTTTTTTTTTCATAATTTCGTTAGCACTATGTTGGTTTGACAAAAAGTTATCACCAAGCACCATGAAGATATGTCTCCGAGCAGCTTTCATATACAAGATTTGAATAGGATTATAAATTAATAATTTGAATAGATAATATATTTAATTGCAAAAGTAAACGATGCACAGTCAATCATAACCGTGACCTTGTTCCTCCTTTATTTTATTTTATTTTTATCAAGACCATGCAGCATTTTGTCGATTTATCACCAAACAATATGAAGATGTCAATTGTCAAATTTACTTTTCACACACACACACACACATATGTACTAATGATAGTATATTATCATTACAATTTTTAAAAGAATGAAATAAAAAGATATGAAGATTGAATCTAGATAAATGAAAATAGATTTGATGATCAGAACAATTATTATTGAAATCTGAAGTGGCATCCTGTCCTTTTCAATTCAGGATATTTTTCTCAATAAGTTACATCAACTTTTCTTTTCCACAGTACTGGTGTGCCCACAATCTGATCTTTTTCTCTATGTCTCAATCATGGAAGTTTCTTGGTAACACATGTTAATGATGTTAGGATGTATTAACGAAATAGAACGAAGACAATTTCAAACAAACAATCTTCCTAATCAAAAAGAGAATCTGTAGAGGAGTCGTGAATCACATGCATGTACAAAGGCTGTGGGGGAAGCTCTTCTGTTTTCTATTACGCCTTCATACAAGGCCTGCATCAATGAGAACATAATGAGTTGTTGTCTTGTTGACTCAAGCAAGACATTATTTTTTTTTTACGAAGTAATCAAACAAAGTTTCTTCAGAGTAAATAAAAAACGAAAATACTTAATATTTTTTATTTATTTAAACGAAACAGGAGAGCATCGCACTACAAATCCATAAGGGAAAGACGGAGGATAGAAAGGCCAGTACTTCATTCTACGAGTCCTTGATCACAGCTGAACGTGCTTTGAGATTCAAAAAGATTGTCCTGAATTCAGCAAAAAGAAAAAGAGATCTCATTATTATTAAGAATGGCAATCAACAATTTAAACAGCTTCCCATGTTCTCATATTCAATGCATTTAAATATGCTGGCCAAGGCATGGAGTTTAAGAAATTAGATTTGTGGTAGAAAAATAATTGTCAACAGTAGTAGCCTATCTCAGAGATTGAACAAATCTGAAGGGAGGGGACCCTGTAAACATTATGTTCTGGAAAGGGATGTCTGGATTTTTATTGTTCCAAAAGGTATCCAAAAAGACGTGAATTCAACTGCAGTTGTTGCTTTGCTGTAATCGTGCCCTACAGTGTAGTTTTAAATCTTGATGGAGCCATCAGTCTCCCAGTCACCATGATGTACATTAACTGCTTGCACAATGTTAGGTGTATGATTGGAGACCTGGCTCTTCCGTAGATTGTAGAACTTCGCAGCTGGAGTTTTGAGTTCTACGGCTGTCTCCAGCTAATCTTGCAGAGCCAACGTTAAATGTTAAATGTACGGTTAAAAATAATACAAGTTATATATTAATATTTTATTAAAGAATTGTTTAATTTATTTATTTGTTCACTTATTGCCTTCTTTTATCAGCAAATTGATCTCTCGCAACTAACAAAAATAGCAAGTAAAATCCATGCAATCCCTATGGAGACAACTTGTAACAATGAGTAAAAAGACATAGAATATATTAAAATGAAAATACAAAAATCTTCAAACTTATATATATAATCGATATTCTAAAGCCCATTCAAAAATGTCAGGCGAAAGTAGTCGAGCAGGTGACGCTACAACGTCACGAACACTAGGATTTTCCAAATCCAAGATATGTTGTGATGATTTCATATGAGTAATATAGTAAAGAAATGAAAATACAAGTAACCGATATATATATATAGCAACTTGTTGATAGAGGAATTTCTGCCTTTTCAAGTCTTAACCGATATAAATCTTATTATCTTATCCCAACTTCAATTTTACCTAATTTTAGCCATTAAATTAAATGTTACATGTTGTTTCTATTGTTTTCCTCTTCTCACCCTACGTGATAACAGCCATTTAATGGTTAAAATTGAGCTGGTTTGTGGCCTGCGATTGGTTACATCGGTGGTGGCAGTGAGATAACGATGATGGTATATAGCGCCGTGATGAGAAAAGATTGATGATGAATTAATTTCTGCTGTAAATTAAAAAATCCTCCAACTGGTTGGTTGCTTCAACTTCTGAACCTCCCCCAAGAAAATATCGTTGTTTCTCATTAAAAAAAAGTTATATCTAAAAAAAATTCATAAATAAATACGAATAGGAATACTTTATAAAGATTTTAAAATTTAGAAGATAAAATTGATATAAAAGTAGTTTGAAAACAAAACGAGACTCTTTATATAATTGGGCCAAAAAACTTTAACTTGATTACTGGGCCCACCTCTTGCAGAGACCTGGCTTTCATAATAGTAACTAACTATATATAATTGGGCCAAAAAGCTTTAACTTGATTACTGGGCCCACCTCTTGCAGAGAGACCCAATATGGCTTTCACAATTGTAACCAACTATATATACAACTATCAAGCTATCAAGAGCTGCGCTGTTTGACATCCTCTAAATTCAATTTAGAAATTTTAATTATATTTAAAATTATTTTGAATATAAAAAATAAAATTTAATTTTTAAAAATAATATAAAAATAAATAAAATATCAACCCCGCTGAATTACTTTACTAAACAAAAATATTAAACTTTTTTTTTCTTTAAAGTACTCATTGTACATTTGTTTTTGAAAAACCTTTAAAAAAATTAAATGAAAGTCAGGAGGATAATATAAAATATAAAATATAAAATGAATTAAAATTGATCACTTTTAAACATATAAATTTAATTTATTTATTAATTAAATTCAAATTAAACACTATAATTAAATTCAATTACATTAGAAATAAATGATACAAGATTTGAGGGGGAAGTGAGTGAGTGAGAGGGTTACTGCTGTGTCTTAACTGTGTTGGGAACATCTTTTCTGGAACCGGCCCAAATATATGCAGATACAACAGAGAAGATGATCACCTTTCTCACTTCTCTTTTCGTATTTTCCAGATACAACAGAGAAGATGATCCAAATATATGCACCCTTAGGCTTCCACCTACAAGAAGTTTTGAAAGATTACAACCTGATATCAACAATAAGGGTCATGAAGCAAGTAGAGATGCTTGTAATGAGAAATTGGAAGCAACACGCATGTCCCAGTTTAGGTTTTTAGGATGGCAACAGCTTGGTAATGTTGATATCCACACACAGTTTGCTATTCCCAAGCTAAACACATGGCTCTGTTCAATTTCTTGAATCCAGAAAACCATCCTAAGAAAATCCATAATCTGCTGCACGGTTCCTCCCATTTAAGGGGTCATTTACTTCGTAACCAAATCAAAATATTTGGTGTCTTAAAATCACTTCGGTACCAAAGGCTGTTACAGACAGCCCATTGGTGATTATATTTTTAAAAACATATTCTTCTGGCTTTGCACGTTCGTTAGAGGCCATCTAAATGAATTTTTCTGGGACGACTGAAGAAAGATGCTGTGATGCATGCATATATATAGCCATAGCAGAAGGAAAGAAAGTGGCAAAAAGGGGGGGGGGGGGGGGGGGGGGGGGGAGGTCAGACTGTGGCGCAGAATCTTGTTAATCGAAATACCAAGAAATCAAATGAAAGAATAGTGCGCATTCTAAATTAAAGAACTGATTGGCTGACAGTATCTTCTAAGCATATCCTGAGCCGCGCTTAAGTATGGCAATCAAAAGATAGAAACTAACAACGAATAAGAGCCAGGGGGCAGAACATTTTACCAAGCACAGGAGCAGCCCCCATCCTTTCACCAAGAAGAAACCATGTAAATCCAGAACCCCAGACTGACTCCAAACCATAAATGATTGCAGTTTCTGTTGCTGAAACATCACATATTGCAGCCATCTGCGAAGTTAATAAATAAAGCAACTTATGATCACATTTACTTTTATTTGACAGGAAAAATCTTAAACAGCACAATTTTCTAAATCCGATTGAAGCCATTTTGTTTGAACTCATCAGTGATCTCCAGAGGCAAGGATCATCAAGATCCCACAAATCATCATGCAACGTCAGGGTCACTGAGAATTGGGAGATTCCAATTCCATTCCCAAACAGATTTCACATTTAATTTTAACTGAAATTGAATCTACATTACAACTTTAATAATATTATATAAAATTTGTCTCGCTTATAAAATACAATAAGTTTCTATGCAATTGTAATTTTTTTTTTATTATGAATTACATCCCAAATGAACTAACTGTAGCCTTGGAGATATTCATAAACCCACAAAGCAAATAAAATATAAACTACACCTCCCACAGACAATAATCAATGACAAAAAATAAATAAATAAAAGGACAATCCAAGGTGCCTTTAATCTTACAAAATAAAAATATCAACTTTCCATGAAAGGGGAAAAAAAATCTCCCATCATTAGTCTTCTTTCAAACAACATCAGAAGATCTATAAATCACATTAACTAATATAGACACAAACTTTACGGGCCTAAAGGGAAGAACTGCCGAAGGTAGAGAATGATGGATAGAGCATTTCAAAAGGGTTGCACTTGCAAGCGAACTAACAATGAGGAATTTCCCAGAACCAGGGTGGGAAGGACAACTGGGGAGGTACGTTTGAGTGTACAAAGATTTAATCGGGGCAAACTTTATGAGAGCTGGGTGTGAAAAGTCATGATGTCTATGCCCTGGATAGTTGGATTGATGTTATGTAGCCATATCCTCAAATTAAGCACCCATTAAGGTGCTTTCCCTTTATTACCTTCTTCTTTCACGTAAGTTGAAATGCAGGACTAAAGCAGCGTGACAAACAAGAAAGCACAAGGAAGAAAAATAAGGACAAAGGTGTGAAACTTATTTCAGAAATTTGAAGTTTCCTTCGGAACGTTGGCAAATTGAGAAAACAATTTATCGTACCTTTATGCTCTCTCCATAAGCACAAACCAGTTGAGAATATGCCAGTGCAGAGTGACGGTATCCATGGAAATGCAGTCATCCAATGCCATACCATTTCCCACTTCCATGATGGCGGATCACAAGTTTGGACACCACCAAACCTGCCTCCAACAAAATATCATATTGTTGAGGAGATAGCAATAACACATACCTAAATTAGCAATAACTTCTTCAAACCATGCGTGAAGATAACCAGACTACATTTCTTGTGGATATTTATGCTGTAAACACACCTTGTATCCAAGAAGAGGTAATAAGTTCTTTCTATTTGTGGTTCTCCATACATGTTCCGTTCTAAGCATATGCACACCAAAAAACACCACAGTTAAGAAGTTCAAGAGATCACCAATCTGGGAATGTGCAAATACAAATCCAATATTATAGAAGGTTGAAAACAAGCTTATTTTATTCAAACCAGTTGAAGGAAAATTAATATAAGAAGAATGCTTGGTCCTTCCACTTCTATCATCATCAAATGCAACGAACAATAGAATCACTAATCAACAAAAACAAGGATCAACACCTACACTGGGAGGAGATCCACTGGATTCCAGAATTGCAAGGCCTCCAATGGACATGAGAGCTCCAAACCAGGTATGTGCAGGAACTGTTGCTCCTAGCATACCATCAAGCAAAGGAACCACAATTACCTAATCAATTTATACACAAAAACATATGCCCAATTTTGTATCTTTTAAGTACAGTTACCAACTAAACCAAGAAAAAAAACCTTGGATTGAGACACAACGTAGAGGCTGATCAAGAAATTTACAGTGAACATTAATATAAATGATGCACGACCAGCATCTGATGTGTGCAGCCCAAGTGCTGACTTAGGTATCCTAGACAAACCCAGAACCCCAACTCTATCACTGCACTACGGGTCCGAACATCATCCTATGCTTGCAATGCAAATAGCAAGAATGGAATGGCAGATACAACAAATCTCACAACAGTGAAAGCTGCTGGATCCATTATTGCTTCAACTTCTTTCACAACTGTAATGTTACTCGCTACAATATCAAAAAAAAAAGAAAATAAAACCAAAAACTATCACAAAATCAAAGTTGCGGCAACACACAGGACAATGCATCTAAAATCAAACAAGGATATTTCAAACGGATGATGGGATCTATATAATTGCAGGCATATAAAGTTTCCATCTAAAGTCAACAAGGTAAAATTAATAACAACAAATCCTCAATCACAAACCAGGATATTTTAACGCAATCAGATGTCAAATCCACCTCAATATATAGATATTTTAAATAAAATAGAATGTAATGTGAATGACTATTCTATTAATTACAATTCGCCAAAACAGCAATATTGTTTTTTTTTTTAAAAAAAAAAAGTGAAATTCAAGCCTCTTCAATTTGTTTCATCTCCTATGAGAATAATTTTTTTTTCAAAAAAAAAAAAAAGAGTAACGTGCCATAGACAATGGTGACGCCGTTGACTAAAGTGATGGACCTGACTTTCCTTCCTGGACGCGGACAGTATCCTCCGCCACGAATATTTTGGGATACACACACACACACACTTTAACACCCAATTACAGTCAGGCTACAACGAGAAGAACCGAGAGGACAACAAAGAAAAGATCGGAGACTGATCATCGCTTGTTAATTTGTGTTTGTGCACACACTAACTTTGCTTTTTTATTTTAATTTAATTATTGAAGTAAAAACATATTCTGCAAAATAAAAGTTTATGATAAAAACCTTATAAGGTTTGATTTTTTTTCACTTTCCTATTATAGATTATAGTTTAGGAAATTACACTTTATTTCCTTAATTTTATACACATATTAACACTTAAAGTCCTTAAAATTATTTATAATTTTGTCATTATATTCATTTTAATAACTAAAAAACATCCAGAGCCTCAAAATAATAAAATTGCCATTCATAATTTTTAATTACAACAATGTTATCCATAATTCCATGAACATAAATCCATTTTAGGTATTTTGTTAAATTATTTTTGGGCATCATTAATGTTGACTTTTCTAGGATTCATAATAAAGAAAGGAACACAATTCATTCATTAAAAAACATTACTTCCCTTAACTAAACTCATGTGCATTTAATATTTATAATATATGACAGAGAAATACATGAATTAGAGGATTTAAGGAAGAGGCAAGCAGGAACAGACATCTGGGATGCTTTTGCTTTCATTTATCATTCTCTTCTCTCCTGATTTGACAAGTATGCCTAGAATCAAAGGTTAGCACCAAACTTCCATCAATCCTCTTTAATTCGAACCTCTCAACCAACACAGAGCTACCATTCCTCCACTTTCCCTTGCCATCCTCATCTCTTGACCTTCACTTCCCTTTCACCCCCACACTAGCCCACCCTGCTCGCTCCTTCTTGCTCCCATTTCATTCTCTCCCACTTTAATATAGTTTATGGAGGCCGTAGATCTTCCTCTAATCCGTTCCCTTAATTATTATATTTTATCAAGGAAAACAAAGTTTTTCATTAAAGAATCCAAATCTATTTAATAACTCTGGCATTGATATAAAAATATTACTTCTTTTTTTACTTTTAATTGCAACTATCCATCAAAATTTTTCAATAAAAAGTAAAAGCATTGGATTAAATCCGTATATTCATACACATTCAAACTGCAAATACAATCTCTAAATCTCATCATTACGCGTCAACAAAACTATAAAACTACAAATAATATGGGAAGTTAACAAAAAAGGAAAATGAAATATACAAGGGAAGCTTTGCAAAATCAATTCGAGTTACAGTTTAACAACTGCTCCACCCTTGACCCATCCAATATGCTCTTACCTCCACCTCCCTGTTGAATTCAGCCTCATGATTTAGCCAAAACACAAATGCCCATCGAGTTTCTTGTCAATTCCCAGACTGGGAGAATGAATACAATTCTTAATCGGAAATTGATACAAATCCTACAAAAAGAAAGAATTCGAATCGTTTCAACGGAAAAGGTAGATTCAGAGTTTTGAGATTCGTCGAAAAAACCCAAATTGATAGAACCTCTTAATAAAAGCCACGAGCGTGCCATGAATCCAACCAAGGATTTGCAAATCAAGTGCACGATTTGCCTCCACATAATAGACTAAGAAAGTGAGATGTACAGGCAAGAAGGACAGATCGACGGAAAGACACGATATTTTGATTTTGAAATCAAATTAGTTTTAATTGAATTTAATTTAAAAATTCAATTTTTTTTGTTTTACTTTTTAAATGAATCAGCTGAAATTCTTGATTTGTCAAACATGTGTTAATGTATAAATTGTCTATATTCTTTAGGCAAAATTGAGACTCGCCCAATGAAAATGCATGTTTCCCTTGGCAAAACTAATAGAGACTAACGAATGGGGCGCTAACTATAAGTTTTGAGGGTTGCCTTACGTATCACCTAGCTAGCGTCCCAAAAATCCAACCCTGCACATACCATTTATTATATGTGTATAGCATGTTCTTTGCTTTGTTTGCTAGTTGCTTGGCACCTACATAGTTTAGAATTAAGTAGATCAGACCTTCATGCATAGATTCCATGCTCTATAACTTCAAATTCAAGTCCAATTCCTTGCCTGTTAAATGAGAGGATATTCTCATCAAACAGAGATTTGCCGAGGAATGGCGAAGACGAAAGTAGATCTGAAAACCAACAGTACTGTTAAAAACCAACCACCATGTTTTATCATGCATGAGGAGCATGAATGCGACCTACATTGATTAACATTAATAGAACCTTTAATGAGGTCGTTGATGCATTGTATTAAATTTAGCATTTCCAGCCATGCATGCCGTTGTGGGACCTTTCCACTGCTCATACGACTTCTTCATTGGTGATGAAAATGATGATAATGGTGCAAAAGGAGATATCAAACTGAGAAATGCAAGCTAGCAAATTAAACAAGCCGGAGCATGGGTGGGTGGAAGCAATAAAAAAAAGCCTTATGGAAGGAGATAAAAGAGAGAGAAGAGGTGGTTGCACTTCACCACACCCTCTTTAACTCGTACGTGCGCACTTAAATGCTCTACAATGGCCTCAAGCAAACATTCATTTCATGGGGAAAAACTATCTTTTGCACAAAATATATTGTAACTTATAAGGTGGTCTTCAGACCTGGTTTCTCATGCTTCCACGGAATCTTTTGAATTTGTCAAAACTGTACAATTGAAGAAAAAACCATCCCTTCTCTCCAGCCATTGCATGGAGATTTTCACAGTTCACTAGACAAAACTGATTCCAATGAAGTTTCTATGGCCTTTTCTTTGCACGTTAAGAGGACTTGGAACTTTGCTTTGTCCTAAGGTGACATGAGCCCAAAATTAAGTTGATAATTGGAGCTGTCCAAAAAGGGCATGGAATAGAGACTTCCCTCCACGTCCAACAAGTGATTGAAGGAAATGGTATAGGGATATTGTGGTCATTCAGGAGGAAGGCGAGTATCCCCCAACTAGCTAGGGGGCGCTCAATTGACCGCCGGCATACCATACATGTACAAAACAGAACATTTTAGTAATGGTATTATTTAAAATTTAATACAATTCTTAATGTTATTATAAACGTTAAATATAATATTTGATGTGTGATACAGTGTCCCACGGCTTAAGAAAGCGTGTTGGCCCAGCAAGACAGGCATCCTCATTTACAGAAATGGATGCATTTAAGTAAAAAAAAAACTGATGGTATTTCTAGGAATAATCAATCAAAAGAGAACACCCCCCCCCCCTCTCCCCCCACCTAATTATCAAACCAGGGCTGTTTGCACTACAGTCTGTGACCAGATACATGATCGACATATATACCACAAGGTCCACAACAACATTAATGTTCTAATTGTGTCTATTTTCCTAGCCATAAGCTGTCCATCACTTGCCCGAACAATGCATCATCATGGCTGTTAAGACTGCTTGAAATATTGAACGTCCAGGATGTATATAGACTGGGTTTATAATGTTTGCAGTGCTTCTTCTTTTTTTTAGAATTTGGCACATGATTATTTTAATCATTAACATCATGACACATTAATTGGGTGATAGACGGTCAAAATTAGAATAATTTAATTCTGGTTTGTCAAAAAACATAACCTATACCTATGCCAGGAGTAGCAGCCAGCACTCTTGCTCTCAACCTCCATTCAAATAATAGTATATGCATCAATTCCCATTTCTTCCAGCTTTTGTTTTGCCTTTTGGAGTACTGAAACTGATGAGTTTTGTTGACAATCAGATCGATCGTGTGAAAAAAAAAAATGAAGGATGAGGCATGTGGCCTTGCTCTCCACTTTTAATGAGAAAAAAAAGAAGCTCCTTTTCAACAGAGAAAGAAAGATAATGTTTAAAGTAGAAGTACCCATCTTTTTGGGGGTGTAAGTTGAAGTGCTCTTTACCGCATGAAGCATACACGGACACTGTTTAGTAGTTTCTTCTGTGTATTTTATTACAGCAAAGACTTGAGTGCACTAAGGCTACAAGTCTAGGTTATACAATCAGTTTTGGTCCACTTGTTCTTTGGGTGTTAAAATGGAAATTTTAAAACAAGAACTAAGAACGAAGGTGCAAAACGAGAGCAAGAATTCAAATTTAGTTGATGAGTTTTCTGGACATGAGTGGCAAAGTAGATGAATAAGGAGTAGCTATAATTAAATTCAAAGCCAGTGAATTTTAGCAGAAGGGTACAGCAGAAGAAAACACTGAAAAAGAAACAGGAGCATTTACACTAGCCTTTTCAGTTGCGCTCATTCTCACACAACATTGCTGCACTACTGTCCCAACCTCATTAAACATGACTGAAAAGGCTAAAGCCAATGCTCTCTTCTCTCTCGTCTACTATAATATTCAAAAGAAAACAAAAGTAAAGAACAAAAAGCTGAAAGCAGAAACCATCTTACATGCACTCTTAAATCTTAGTAGCATACATAAGTTCCACAACCTACCGTTCTTCCTAGTTGTGGAGAGGATTAGGACCTGTATGAATTATCCTTTTATCATCTTCGTATACTGTGTCTGGATCTCCTTTATCAATGTCCAAAGGCTGATCTTGGCTTGGAGGTGCATGAAACCGTGTCTCAAAAAACCTGGCTTTTCTTGGCAGAGACTTCACCAGCTTACCAGTTTCTTCATGACCAAAAGCTATAAGCAAACCTAACTGAGCAAGAATTAACAGAATCCAGAATAAGAAGATAATTGCAGCTTTAGCTCCGGAATATCTTCTACCTCTTGCTGCTGCTACGCCAACTTTACGATGAAATATCATATTGCACCAAATATGACTGTGTAGCAAATAGGAAGCACCACTTAAACCACCCTCTAGCAGACCATAAAAAAGGCAAACTGGGATCTCTAAATTTACAAAATAGAATGGAAAACAAAGTTGTGAAGTTGCAATAATTCTGTGAAATCTTTTTGGGAAGTTTGAAAGCAACCAAACAAGAGTAACTAGAGATCGGTAGCTGGAGAGAACTTTTTAGCTTTGGGTGCTCCTTATCTTATGGGTCTGCTCACATGATCTTGACCCTTGATTCGTGGAACCTTCTTATATTTTCTTATTTCACACACTGAATCTTTGGATTTAGCACCTTTCACTCTCACGGCCTCACACCATATATATATAGTGGTACTATTATACTACTACAGCTTGATTTGTTTTCTCTTTGCTTTCGGGCATGACCTGTTGTTTTGTTTTTGTTTTTACTGTTTTATGTATTTCTTTTTTCCTATCATGTTGCTTGGAGAGGGTGCTGTGGGACTGTCCAGTATTAATAGCCGCTGTCTCCGGGGTTTTATTCAAATTTATTTATGTCAATGAATATATTGAGAAAAAGGCATCGGTAAACAAAAACTGTGTTTTCACTGTTTTTTGCATCTCACCTGTCCGTCCAACTTGTGCTTATCTTATTGTAGGGTTTTACTTTTATTTTGTTAGTTTTAGTTTTAGGGAATGACTCAACTGGCCATCTTGTCCACGACCCTTGTTCTGGTAAAGACTCTCCGATCCTCCTCTTTTGCTGAATGTTTTAATTTGGATCATAATTAAATAACAGTGATGACAGCTTTACATTATCACATGAGATACATAGCAATAGACAAAAGTTATCATAAATTCTCATCTTAGAATCTAATTAGTATAGATTTCATCAATCTCAAAAGTTAATTCAAAGACCCACATCCTGGTTTAATTTGACATGAATTAATTAATTGTCACAATTTATTTTCAATTTTAGAATTTAATTACTCTGAAAACCTATTTTCAAGTTTTTTTTTTGTTCCCCGTATAAAACAAGTCTTGATTGCTCTTGTTTAGGAATTGCGGGCTTTTAATTTATTTATCCTTAAATTTATTTATCCATACATTTTGTATATTTTTGTTTGTGATTTTTATCTTTTCTAATTCACCTTGCGAATCCATAATAGACTTTTTAAGCCATTTGGTCACTAGCAGTCAGTTATAATTGAATAAAATTATAAATGGAATGTGGTGGCGCGCGGTTATTTTTCAAAGTATTTTTTATTTAAAAATATATTAGAATAATTATTTTATTATTTTTAAAAATTTATTTTTGACATTGATAAATCAAGAGAACATCTAAAAAATTAATTTAAAGCAAAAAAATAAAAGATTATTTTTTAAAAAAATTCTTTTAAAATACAAAAACAAATGAGTTGGTAGAGAGTCCCTACCCTGCAACTTTCTATTGCTCGTTTTGAGGGTTTTTGAAAACTAAAAAACTCCTTATCTCGCTATACTCAACGCACATTATAAATGCTCATTCATGTAGACATCTTGAATATCAATCTAAGTGTATATATTGAGGCAATGAAGCTCTCTAGAAATCTGCAGTGATGTGAAATTGTGAATGATATATATCCTAGCAGGAGTCTCATATATATGGTCTACCTACTTTCTATATGTCGCACGTCGGAAAATACCCCGCGCGGCGTCCCCGTCCTGGCGATGGCGGTTTTGCTCTCTGTTATTGGAATTGATTTTGTTGGGAGTCGCCACCTAGTATTTAATTGAGGGTTACTAGGAAACCCAAGTTGACTGGTCTTGTCAGAGATTCGCGGGTAAGGGACTGATTGTGGTTAGGGAAGGTATTAGCACCCCTAACGCACCCTACCTGAGGTAAGCTGCTTCGTGATGTGTTAAAGAAGTTTTAAAAATTTTGTCTTTTCATCGGAATTTAGAAATACAACTTTCGTACAAGTTTGTACTTCTACACCATGATCCGATCAAAATATTAATTCCTTCTTTATTCTTTTGCCGTCTCATCATGAAAAGATCCTGAAATAAATACAAACATGCATTTTTGTTTTTTTTGTTTTTTTATTTTTATAATTCAATAACATAATAAAAAAAATACAAACACACACATTTTTTATTATATTTTATTTTTTCTTCTTTTTCTTTTTCTTTTTCTTTTTTTTTTCTTTTTCTTTTTTTTTTTACATCCACAATATAAATTACAATATTAAAAAATAAATAAAAATTACATAAAATAATTTCAAATTTTACAAAACCGTCCTAGAACAGTCTGAAATTGCAAGGGAACCCTTCTGCACAGGAATTGGAGACAGGAACAGCTGGCGGCGCGTGTTCCAACGCGCCACCGTCACTGGCGGCGCGTGGGCTCACGCGCCGCCCGGAAAAACTGGAAACAACAAGATCTGGCTCAGCCTTTTCTTCCCTTCCATTCCACGCCGGCGTTGATAGCCACTGTCACCTGCAAAACAAAACAAAACGCAACAGCACAACAGATGGCAGTTAATTTCTTCTCCGTTTTGGGTCCCTTTTTTGTCTCTACAGATCTGCTTTCCTTTGGGTTTTTCCTCCTCTGTCTCGGTCGGTTGTAGGAGGAGATGGACCTGTGGGCGACGGTGTGGACGGCGCTGCTCAGCCGAAGGAGGTAATGGGTTTGCTGCTGCTGGTCTTCGGTTGTCGTGGTGAAGGGAGAAGGCGGACTGCCCCACGCCTGTTGGCGATGCTGCTGCTGGTGGCCGGTCTGTGGGCTCTGTTGAAAGCCGGCTGGAGAAGGAGGATCTGCCGTGGCTGGGGTTGCTGCACGGGTTGGTGGAACAACCGGGTCTGTTGGAGGGAGGCGGCGCTGCTGCACGAGGAAGCGCCGTCGCCGCTGGAAGAAGAAGAAACCAGAGGGCAAAGGGGGAGCGGTTTCGGCTGCGGTTTTGGAAGGAAAATGGAGTGGGAGCAGAATGGCTGCTCTGGTTTGGTTTCAAAGAGAGGGGGAGCAGCGGCGGAGATGAAGAAGGAAGGTGGAAATAGCCGAGAGGGAGAGCTGGGACGGCTGAGCAGCTTGGTGAGGGAGAGTTTGAGCGGCGGAGAGGGAGAAGAA
This sequence comes from Populus trichocarpa, assembly GCF_000002775.5. Classification (NCBI taxonomy): domain Eukaryota; kingdom Viridiplantae; phylum Streptophyta; class Magnoliopsida; order Malpighiales; family Salicaceae; genus Populus; species Populus trichocarpa. The sequence continues at coordinate 8,609,241 of NC_037292.2, read as the reverse complement.
CGGGACCTGCGGCTGAAAAGAAGAAGGAAATGGGGGCGCCGGCTGGAATGGGAAGAAGAAGGTGCTGGAACAAGGCTTAGGGAGGTGACGAGGGAGAAGATTGTGTCAGTTTTGGGAGAGAAAATGGAGTGGGGAGCAGCTGTGGAGAGGAGGAAGCAACCGGAAATTAAAAAAGGGGGGTGGGGGGGCGGCTGCAAGAAGAAGATTAAGTTTTTTAGGGTTAGGTTTTTTTCTTCTTTTTTTTGTTGTCAAAATTACCCCCCCAGGTTTGGCTGAAAATGAAGGCTATTTATAGGCAAAATAGTTTTTTCGGGCTTCAAAATTGGTCCCTCAAGTTTTGTGTTTGGCCCCTGATTTCAATCAATTCACTTGGTAAAAAATTAAATTGGGTCTCTTAAAATTCTGATTTTTCAATTAAGTCCAAATTAAGCTCCCAAACTTAATTTTTCACCAATTAAGCCCTCAAATTAATTTGACCCGCTTAAAGTATAATTAAGCCCTTGCACTTAATTAAATCCTTCAATTGGACCCAAATTAATTCTTGAACATAATTAAAATTCAATTTGGCCCATGATTAAATCAAATTGGCCCATTAAAATTTAATTATGTCATTGGACTTAATTCTTATGCAAATTCGTCCAATAATCATTTAATTTGACCTTTGAATTTGCATTTTTTCTATTTTTGGGCATAACAGCGTACACTTGGGCCTTGAAATTCCTCCGAAAATTGCAGCTTGATTTTCGCCTATTTTTGCAGCCTTTCTTGGTCGGCTTTCTCCGCATTGCCAGCCTTTATTTTATTTTTTTGATTTTTATTTTGAAAAAAAGTGACTTTTGGGGAATCACCCAAAATTGGGTGATGACAGTTGCCCCCCTCTTTACAATGCTTATGGTAGAAAGTCTCGTAAGAGACTTTAGATAGTAAGCGTTGTAAAGAAGAAAAAAAAGGATGAGATATGATTGACTCATCTTGTTGAGGAATGATGAATCCTCTTAAGGGCTAGGAAGCGCACTCGGAGTAAAAACTGGAAGAGTTTTTGAAAATTCAAAGATTTTGAAATGGTCGAACTGTCATGGGTGACCTACCCGGTGAAATTTTTTGAGGTGGTCTCCTTGTAAAGGGTGACCTACCTAGGTGAAAAAAACGAAGATTTTAAAGTGGTGAAAAATACAGAGATTTTTCAAGGTGGTGAAAATGCAAAGATTTTCCAAAGGGGTGAAAAATACAGAGATTTTTCAAAGTGAGGAAAAATACAAAGATTTTTCAAAAGGAAGGAAAAATACAGAGATTTTTCAAAGGTGGTCTTGTTGTAATGGGCGACTTGCCCGGGTTGAAAATGAAAAGATTTCAAAATGGTGAAAAATACAAAGATTTTTCAAAGTGGTGAAAAATACAAAGATTTTTCAAAAGTGGTCTTGTTGTAATGGGCGACCTGCCCGGGTTGAAAAGTTTTGAAAAATACAAAGATTTTTTAAAAAATACCAAATTTTTTCAGAGTGGTGAGAAACGCGAAGATTTCTCAAAATGATGAAAAATACAAATATTTTTCGAAGTGGTTTCATGGAAAAATTTGAAGGTGGGGAGAAATGCAAGGATTTCTCAAAATGGTTTCATTGTTATGGGCAACCGGCCCAAATGGAATATGAAAAGTGTTTTGAAAAAGGTCTGATTATAATGGGGGACCTACCCGGGCGAAAAGAAAAAATGTCTGAAATGACATGATATGACTCGAGGGCTGAAGAGTGCACTCGAAAGGAGGTATGGTTAGAAAACATACTACCTGAGAGGTGAGCGCTCAAAGGCGCACTAAAAAAGAGGCAGGGTTTGGACAACGCACTACCTAAGAGGTGAGGGCTCGAAGGCACATTAAAAAAAGAGGAGGCAGGGTTAGAAAACACACTACCTAAGGTGGTTGAGGGCACTAAGGCGCATTAAAAAAGGAGGCAGGGTTGGAAAACACACTACCTAAGATGGTTGTTGGCCCTAAGGCGCACTTGAAAAGAGGCAGGGTTGGAAAACACACTACCTAAGATGGTTGGTGGCTCGAAGGAGCACCAAAAAGGGAGGCAGGGTTGGAAAACACACTACCTAAGGTGGTGGGTGGCTCGAAGAGGCACTAAAAAAGGAGGCAGGGTTGGAAAACACACTACCTAAGATGGTTGTTGGCCCTAAGGCGCACTTGAAAAGAGAGGCAGGGTTGGAAAACACACTACCTAAGGTGGTTGATGGTCCTAAGGCGCACTTGAAAAGAGGCAGGGTTGGAAAACACACTACCTAAGATGGTTGGTGGCTCGAAGGAGCACCAAAAAAGGAGGTATGGTTGGAAAACACATTACCTAAGATGGTTGTTGGCCCTAAGGCGCACTTGAAAAGAGGCAGGGTTGGAAAACACACTACCTAAGATGGTTGGTGGCTCGAAGAGGCACTAAAGGAGGCATGGTTGAAAAACACACTACCTAAGGTGGTTGAGGGCTCTAAGGCGCACTAAAAGGGGAGGCAGGGTTGGAAAACACACTACCTAAGGTGGTTGTTGGCCCTAAGGCGCACTTAAAAAGAGGCAGGGTTGGAAAACACACTACCTAAGATGGTTGGTGGCTCGAAGGAGCACCAAAAAGGGAGGCAGGGTTGGAAAACACACTACCTAAGGTGGTTGATGGCTTGAAGGCGCACTAAAAAAAGAGGCAGGGTTGGAAAACACACTACCTAAAAGGTTAGGGCTCGAAGGCACACTCAAAAGGAGATAGGGTTAGAAAACACACTACCTAAGGTGGTCGAGGGCTTTAAGGCACACTCAAAAGGAGGTAGGGTTAGAAAACACACTACACAAGATGGTTGATGGCCCTAAGGTGCACTAAAAAAAGAGGCAGGGTTGGAAAACACACTACCTAAAAGGTTAGGGCTCGAAGGCACACTCAAAAGGAGATAGGGTTAGAAAACACACTACACAAGGTGGTTGATGGCCCTAAGGCGCACTTAAAAAGAGGCAGGGTTAGAAAACACTCTACCTAAGGTGTGAGGGCTCGAAGGCCCACTCAAAAATGGAGGCAGGGTTAGAAAACACTCTACCTAAGGTGTGAGGGCTCGTAGGCCCACTAAAAAGGAAGGCAGGGGTAGAAAACACGCTACCTAAGGTGTGAGGGCTCGAAGGCCCACTAAAAAGGGAGGCAGGGTTAGAAAACACTCTACCTAAGGTGTGAGGGCTCGAAGGCCCACTAAAAAGGGAGGCAGGGTTAGAAAACACTCTACCTAAGGTGTGAGGGCTCGAAGGCCCACTCAAAAAGGGAGGCAGGGTTAGAAAACACTCTACCTAAGGTGTGAGGGCTCGAAGGCCCACTAAAAAGGGAGGCAGGGTTAGAAAACACTCTACCTATGGTGTGAGGGCTCGAAGGCCCACTAAAAAGGAAGGCAGGGTTAGAAAACACTCTACCTAAGGTGTGAGGGCTCGTAGGCCCACTAAAAAGGAAGGCAGGGTTAGAAAACACGCTACCTAAGGTGTGAGGGCTCGAAGGCCCACTAAAAAGGGAGGCAGGGTTAGAAAACACACTACCTAAGGTGTGAGGGCTCGTAGGCCCACTAAAAAAGAGGCATGGTTAGAAAACACACTACCTAAGGTGTGAGGGCTCGAAGACCCACTTAAAAAGAAGGTAGATAGGGCTAGAAAGCATACTATCTAAAATGTGAGGGCTCGAAAGCCCACTCAAAAATGGAGGCAGATAGGGCTAGAAAGCCCACTATCAAAATGGTGAGGGCTTGAAAGCCCACTCAAAAATGGAGGTGATGGTGAGACACTATGTCAAGGATGAAAGCGATGTATCATGATCAATATGCATGTATACTTACCTGAGAAATGTAGGTCCCCTTTCTTCATGGAGTTCCCTTTTCTACATGGAGTTCTCTTTTCTTCATGGAGTTCTCATTTTCTCAAAAGTTTGAGTCTCTGATAGTAAGCTTCGATGGCTTTTTTCGCTCTTGCTTACTCGAGTCATCTCTTGTGATATTAACCCCTAGGAAAGACTTGATATCATCATACTTCTTTGTCCTCCGCCCCTTTATCTCAAGAGTTGCCAATTTTGCCCAATAGTTTCTTAGAAAAGGAATCATGGAGCCAGCTCTACCAGATGTTTTTGATTGCCCTTAGCTTGATCATGCCCGCAAGTATTCAATTCGGGTTTGGGGATGAGGCTATGTGAAGGAAGATTTGGTTATTTACAAGGAGTTGTTTTCATGCAGAATTTTTGGAATTTCAAAGCTTTTCCACAAACAGAAATCATTTTGACATCGATTCAAAGCAGACTCATTCTGAAGAAATTCAAATGATTCCTATGGAGAGGTTTTCAGATGTGATGAAAACGTTTTGTTTTGATTTTGGTGAAAATGTGAAGTGACATTTGGTTGGTCACAAAAAGGTTGAAATTTCAATTTGAGGGTTAATGAGAACCGTCTTTCGACGAAAATGTGAAGAACACGAAATGACATCTGGTTGGTCACAAAAAGGTTTAAATTTCAATTTGAGGGTCAATGAGAACCGTTTTCAAAGCATTCATTTTATTTGCATGAATAATGATTTTGTTTCGCATGAGAAAGCACTGCCTACCGATCCAAATTGCTCGCCTTTAATTAGAAAGGGCTTGATTAGGCACGTAATGTAGGCTTGGGCTATTGGCTATGAAGAAAATGATATTTGTAGGCTCAAAAGGTGTTTAAGGGACTTTAAGACTAAGAATCACTAGTGCTTGTATCCCAAACTCTTTTGCTCATACACTTCTGGACCTTGGATTTGATTTGTAAAATGGTCCACGGTGCCCCCCAATGTTGGGCTTAGGCTCTTTCTAATTTTTTTGTTTTTTTCATTTGGTCTTGAGCATCATTGCATTGGCTCTTTTTTTGTTTTTGCTCAAAAATTTTGAATCCTTTGGATTTTTCTTCATGCCCCCCAGCTTTGTATGGGCACTTTCAATCGTTGAGGTTTTTCATGCCCCCAAGAGTTATTTGGGCACTTTCATCGTTGAAGACTTTTTATGCCCCCCAGTATTGTTTGGGCACTTTCAATCATTAAGGATTTTTAGCACTTGCCCCCCAGTGTAGGGTGTGATCCTAGTCAAGGTTATTTCAAGAAAAATGCATTAGGCTCAAAAGGGGACTGCAAAGGATATATTTCAGCCTTGTGAAAGGATTATCAAAGATGGCCTTTCTTCATCTCAAATGCATGCATTTAGGATCGGTAAGCCTTGCTTTCATGCGAGTATGCAGAGTGATTTCTCATTATTCATGCAAATAAAACTCAGCTTTAGAGTCACTTCATGGTGTTTTTGTTTTTTTTTTGGGTTTTCTTGGTGTATGGTTACCTCTCTAAGGAATCACCTGAATTTCCAGCACTTGTTCGTTTGAACAAACACCAACATGATTTCTGTTTTGTACTAAACTTTGAATTCCCAAAAATCTTTGTGAAAACATGCATGGTTTTGGAAGAAAGGGGAAACACGCCCAAAGATTCTTGGCACAATGGTTTTGTAAGTACAAAGGTGTGCTCAATATGTTATTTGCATGAACACAAAAAAAGAAAACACATGATTTATTAACAGGAAAGGCTCATGGGATAAGGAAAATCTTGTGGAATTTTGAGCCAAATTACCGACAAAAACTGGAATAGGTTGAAAAAAATCAAGATATTTTTGCAGGCATGATCAAGCAGGGGTAGCCTTCGATTTTTTTTCTTTTTGAGCAGGACAAGAACTGGCTCGCCGTTCTGCGGTGCAATTCCCCTTCGAATTGTGTTGAGGCTTTTGCCCATGTTTGCCCCCCAGTTTCTTTGGGTTGAGTTATTGTTGGGGTTTGAACAAAGATGATAGGTCAGTTGGAAGGAATCAGTTTTTGCTCGAGTAGGCTAGAGGCGAGTCAAGCTTTTGTTCAGAGACTCCAACTCTTTTTGAAAATGGGTGCTGAGGCGAGCACGTTTTTTATCTCCCATGTTTTTCGCTCAAAATTGGGTGTTGCAGACTCGGAGGGGACCCACTTTTCATTCTGGTGCATGTATGAGAAAATGTATGAACATGCAATCTATATGATGAACTTGCCCTTCGAGGGGTGACATATGATCGTCACTTTTGTATGATGAAACAAGAATCTTGATTCTTGCCCAAACTCTACAATGAAAATTTTCGGAGTGACGATCATTCTGTCACCCACAAGTCTTGAATTCAAGATGCTTCAAGAAGGGTTCGCCCCAATGCAGATAAATGATAGCACATACAACCTCAGGACAAGTTCTATTCATTATGTGAACATGGGTAGGTTTTCTACCTGGTCTCAAAAGGGTCTATGAGCTGCCCAGTGACCACCTCTCATGAAGGCAGTATAGGGGTTAACAAGGAATGGTTGGGGCACTCTGTCACCGCCATTACCGAGTAAACACTCAGCTCATAGTTGGATGTTTCACGAATCTGAACCCCGACTGAAAGTCATGAGGCAGACCGCTACTTCCCACCTAGCTTAGAAGATTGTGTGTGCATTCAAAAATAAATACAAATGATGCATGAAACAATTCTAACAATGCATGGATAAAATAAAACAAGACAAAAATGGCAAAACTTAAACACATCAAATACACAAAGCTTAGTCCAATATTGTCAGAAACAGTACCTCCCCAGTGGAGTCGCCATTCTGTCGCACGTCGGAAAATACCCCGCGCGGCGTCCCCGTCCTGGCGATGGCGGTTTTGCTCTCTGTTATTGGAATTGATTTTGTTGGGAGTCGCCACCTAGTATTTAATTGAGGGTTACTAGGAAACCCAAGTTGACTGGTCTTGTCAGAGATTCGCGGGTAAGGGACTGATTGTGGTTAGGGAAGGTATTAGCACCCCTAACGCACCCTACCTGAGGTAAGCTGCTTCGTGATGTGTTAAAGAAGTTTTAAAAATTTTGTCTTTTCATCGGAATTTAGAAATACAACTTTCGTACAAGTTTGTACTTCTACACCATGATCCGATCAAAATATTAATTCCTTCTTTATTCTTTTGCCGTCTCATCATGAAAAGATCCTGAAATAAATACAAACATGCATTTTTGTTTTTTTTGTTTTTTTATTTTTATAATTCAATAACATAATAAAAAAAATACAAACACACACATTTTTTATTATATTTTATTTTTTCTTCTTTTTCTTTTTCTTTTTCTTTTTTTTTCTTTTTCTTTTTTTTTTTACATCCACAATATAAATTACAATATTAAAAAATAAATAAAAATTACATAAAATAATTTCAAATTTTACAAAACCGTCCTAGAACAGTCTGAAATTGCAAGGGAACCCTTCTGCACAGGAATTGGAGACAGGAACAGCTGGCGGCGCGTGTTCCAACGCGCCACCGTCACTGGCGGCGCGTGGGCTCACGCGCCGCCCGGAAAAACTGGAAACAACAAGATCTGGCTCAGCCTTTTCTTCCCTTCCATTCCACGCCGGCGTTGATAGCCACTGTCACCTGCAAAACAAAACAAAACGCAACAGCACAACAGATGGCAGTTAATTTCTTCTCCGTTTTGGGTCCCTTTTTTGTCTCTACAGATCTGCTTTCCTTTGGGTTTTTCCTCCTCTGTCTCGGTCGGTTGTAGGAGGAGATGGACCTGTGGGCGACGGTGTGGACGGCGCTGCTCAGCCGAAGGAGGTAATGGGTTTGCTGCTGCTGGTCTTCGGTTGTCGTGGTGAAGGGAGAAGGCGGACTGCCCCACGCCTGTTGGCGATGCTGCTGCTGGTGGCCGGTCTGTGGGCTCTGTTGAAAGCCGGCTGGAGAAGGAGGATCTGCCGTGGCTGGGGTTGCTGCACGGGTTGGTGGAACAACCGGGTCTGTTGGAGGGAGGCGGCGCTGCTGCACGAGGAAGCGCCGTCGCCGCTGGAAGAAGAAGAAACCAGAGGGCAAAGGGGGAGCGGTTTCGGCTGCGGTTTTGGAAGGAAAATGGAGTGGGAGCAGAATGGCTGCTCTGGTTTGGTTTCAAAGAGAGGGGGAGCAGCGGCGGAGATGAAGAAGGAAGGTGGAAATAGCCGAGAGGGAGAGCTGGGACGGCTGAGCAGCTTGGTGAGGGAGAGTTTGAGCGGCGGAGAGGGAGAAGAACGGGACCTGCGGCTGAAAAGAAGAAGGAAATGGGGGCGCCGGCTGGAATGGGAAGAAGAAGGTGCTGGAACAAGGCTTAGGGAGGTGACGAGGGAGAAGATTGTGTCAGTTTTGGGAGAGAAAATGGAGTGGGGAGCAGCTGTGGAGAGGAGGAAGCAACCGGAAATTAAAAAAGGGGGGTGGGGGGGCGGCTGCAAGAAGAAGATTAAGTTTTTTAGGGTTAGGTTTTTTTCTTCTTTTTTTTGTTGTCAAAATTACCCCCCAGGTTTGGCTGAAAATGAAGGCTATTTATAGGCAAAATAGTTTTTTCGGGCTTCAAAATTGGTCCCTCAAGTTTTGTGTTTGGCCCCTGATTTCAATCAATTCACTTGGTAAAAAATTAAATTGGGTCTCTTAAAATTCTGATTTTTCAATTAAGTCCAAATTAAGCTCCCAAACTTAATTTTTCACCAATTAAGCCCTCAAATTAATTTGACCCGCTTAAAGTATAATTAAGCCCTTGCACTTAATTAAATCCTTCAATTGGACCCAAATTAATTCTTGAACATAATTAAAATTCAATTTGGCCCATGATTAAATCAAATTGGCCCATTAAAATTTAATTATGTCATTGGACTTAATTCTTATGCAAATTCGTCCAATAATCATTTAATTTGACCTTTGAATTTGCATTTTTTCTATTTTTGGGCATAACAGCGTACACTTGGGCCTTGAAATTCCTCCGAAAATTGCAGCTTGATTTTCGCCTATTTTTGCAGCCTTTCTTGGTCGGCTTTCTCCGCATTGCCAGCCTTTATTTTATTTTTTTGATTTTTATTTTGAAAAAAAGTGACTTTTGGGGAATCACCCAAAATTGGGTGATGACACTATACATTACACCAAAAACAATTCTCGATAGCTACTTGTCAACTTAGTTTAACTTGTAGAATTAATTTTTGATGTACTATAGTACTTAAAATTCAACTCTAGACCTAGTAGATTGACATGAAAGCTGGGCTAGATTTGAAGTTGAACCAAATAAGAGATTCATTAACCATATATATCCAGTCAAAACCCAATCCGACCCACAAGGTACTTTGAAAAAAAAAAAAAAAAAAAACAAGATCAAATTGGTTATAGTAGGATTTGAAACTCGTCATTCTTTTATTAATTAAAACATTTTATCAATTAAACAAGATCATGCTAAGTATACCCCCTCTTTTTTACCAAAAGTTTCTACGTACACCTTGCATCCATGTATACACAATGAAAATACCAAGCAGCACGTCAATCGGTTTTGTTACTGCATAATTTCTCGGAATTCACCCGATTTTTTTCGTTCATTTATTTTTTTCTCTTTGTGTTTTTTTTTCTTTATTTCTTGTTGCTACGTCCATGCACAAGCAGAAATAACTCTCTCTCCACGCTTTTCTCCTGAGGGTAAATGACATTAAATTCTTAATTCTCAAGCTGTTTAGACAATGCCAGGTATTGCTAATGCCAAGCATTCACGATTTATTAGGTCACACTGGCTGGTTTGTTCGTGCGATGATGTGAGACATTTTTTAAAGTTTATTTTTATTTAATTATGTATCAATTAAAGCTATTTCTCTCGTTTCTTCAGTGACTTTTTTACTTTTCTCTCTACTCGTAAAGTTTGAAATGCGAAAATAAAATAAAATTTATGATTAAAACATAAATTTTTAAAACTACACCAACTATAAAAATTTATAAAAAATCAGAAATTAAAAAATATTTTTCTGTACCAAAAAATATGTACATTGTCGTCCAGTGTAATTGAGCCTTTACACTACAATAATGAGCAATCAAAATATCGTTTTGTTTTAATTTATTAATTTAATTTAATAATTCAAAGATCATATTGTATGTCTATCTTGTAATTAATCATACAACTTCAAAACTCTATAGAAATTATTTTTCATAAACAAAACAGCCAAAAATATAAACCACAGCTGTCCATGCATACACACACATTGGTAGTTAATTGAAGCAGTAGAAGGTACAAGAAAATGACCATTGGTACCTGACGTGGTTCTCGATCAGTATTAATCAAGCTACGTATTGATGACACTGTTACTTCTTAGAATTCCGGTGGATTGATTGCCAAATTAATACGACGCCTTGGAGGTTCTTTTCTTTTCTTTTCTTTTCTTTTCTTTTTTATTATTATCAAATTGCCACTTAATTAAGAAGCACTTAAATTAACATCACGTTTCATGAACCCTTGGATTATCGCTGCAAATGCAGATGATGAACTCAGCTGGGTGAAATTTAGTTGAAACTCAACTTGGCATGTGTTTATGTGAAGTTTAAAATCTATTTTTGATACTGTGATAGTTTTTATTTTTTAAAATGTGTTTTTGTCTTAAAAATATTAAATTAATATTTTTGATAGGTTAATGTTAAAAATTTTAAAAAATATTATTTTAATATATTTTTAATTAAAAATATATTCTATACCACATTACTAAATACACATTTATTTGCATGACTAGTTTAATTAAAGGATGAATAAAAATAAGTGAGTCTGCCTTGGGCTTGATCCTTTTATTACGTGAACAAGTTTTTGAATGAAAAAAATATATTATACCTGATAAAAAGAATGACAAAATATGCTAAATTCATCCCAGTCTTATCATGGTCTCCGACAAGTAGCTGTGACATAAGAAAAAACCACATTCCGACTTAAAATAGTCAAACAATTGTTCCCCCCAAAGTAATTAAATATATGGATTTATTTTTTTTTCCTACAAGCTATATATAACTGCTAGCTTGTTAGCATCTTTCATAGCCCTCGCAATTTCAATAAGCTAAACTTTATTTCGAGCTTATTAATTTATTTACAAATCGAATGGTTCATAAGCATCTCGATTTATTTGACCAAATTTTTTTAATTACTATACTAATTTAATAAATATCATAATTTTTTTATTGTTTTAATTCATCTATTTTTTAAAATTCATGTGCTAATTGTACAATTTGCCCCCTTATTTGTACCTCTTTGGGAATAGCACTCAAACAATGAGTCAAAAGTTTTTGAGTTTCAAGAGCACAATCAGCCATATTTGTCGTTTTCCCTCCTGTTATGTTAATTTGAACTAAAAAACTTACCTTCAGATTTCGAGTTTACTATCCATATGCTGGTTCCTCGCATAAAAGAAACTAGACATACTTAAATTTTTAGACAAAACCTGCCACCTGCAGCCTGCAGGTGTTTGCATCACTATGTGTTGAAGTTTGTGTTTCGAAAATTCTGGCTTCAGCCGGAAATTTGAGTGTTCAGGATGAGAGTAAACTGGAAACAGGGAACAATTCTCTTCATGGATTTCTTTCCACTGCAAGATTTCATTATTGATCACGTGTACAATATTGGACCATTAATTTTCTTCTGCATTGGCGCGTGCACCCATATAGAGATCCAATTTTCTTCTACTACAGACTCTTCCTTGGATCAATCCCGCTGCTAATCTTTTTTCTTGAAATTTCAAATGATGGGGTGCTCTACGTTTTTTATGCTGTCTCTTTTAACTTTGGATGGAAAATGAAATTTTAATTTCTTTTTAATATAAAAAAACTGGTTTCGATCAAGTTTGAATCGAGTGAATTTATTCATTCTTATATTATTAATCAGATCGAATTTAATAATTATATTTAAAAATATAATATTTAAATAATTAAATTGGACTAATGAGAGAGAAATTTAGAGTTTTCTTGAGTAATGTAGAAACAACAAACAAGTGTCTTGAATTATTATAATCACATCACAATCTAAGCTGCAAGGTGATAAAGCCAAACGATAACATGAAAAAAAAATTAATATTATCTTCTGGTCACCATACTTGTGGAACTGACAACTTACAAAAATTTCAGTAGTTGGGAACAATTATTGAATTAGGTCCAATTAAGAGATGGTCCTCAGAAATAGAACAGTCCGACAGTTGGTGGTCCTAACTCCTAAGTTATTTATTTACAATAGTACCCCTCCCTGTATATTAAAAAAAAAAAAATAATAAAAGAAAATGAGGAGTACATGCATGCAAGAGCGCGGTGTTAGTGTCCACACGCACACACTTGTACGAAAATATACTGACAATTTAGGAAGATCATCCTGTCCTGATTCCTGAGCTTAAAAGGTTTACATCTCGCGAGCTAAACCACAAGATTAATCTATAGAACAAACATCTCCATCGAATCAACTTTTACTCACACACAGAACAAACAACGAAGAGGGGAAAATAGGACTTTACAAAAGACAGTTGTCAGCTAAGAAAGCAACTGTTTACAAATTAATTCGAAGAAAAAACTATTTTAAAAAAATTAAATTTTTATATTAACCGGCCAAGTATCAACTACTATCCATGGCATCCCCTGCTGTTTAATTAAGGGAAGACTTTTCGAAAGCTCGCAGAAAATGCAAATTGGGCCTCACCCGCTCGCATCGTCGACCTTGATCACCTTTGAGGCTATAGCCTCAATCAATTGCTTTGGGCCGAGAAGATGTGTGGATGTAAGATTGTTCAGGGGTGTGCAAAAAGGGCTTTTCTACTGACCATGGTAATATTTTTGAAAAAAATTAATATTTTTTTTTTGTTATTAGATATTTTGATGGGTGATATAAAAAATAATTTTTTAAAAATAAAAAAAATATTATTTTAATGTATTTCTGAATAAAAAATATTTAAAAAAACAATAACTATTATACTCCCAAAACAGACAGGATATTGAAATTGTTGCAACTTGCAACCGATTTTACAACATACGGTTCAGCCCCCTATTTTCTTAAGCAGAGAGAAATTTGATGGCCATGACCAAAAACATAGCAGTGAATGTTCGAACATTAAAAAATTTGATCAAGACGGGCACTTTTTGAGATCCCCGTGCAGGACTGCAGGTACCATTGTTTCAGAAGGCAGTCGGCACCTAAGAAGAGAATTTGTGCTATCAAAAATCTTGCTAGACTAAATATACGCTGTAGTGATTGGTATTAGAATAATCGATTGTCAAGAAATTCAATAGAAAATTACAGAAGATTTTCCAGCTACCAGGTTAAAATAGTTCACGAGAAAGACATCAATTACATTGTGATGATGAGTGCATTTTAATGATTATTTTCCATATGGGAATTTGTTGACTAATGAGTAAAAGCTATTTTCATGTGTAACGATGCAGTCATTTATCTAATGTGTGCATTTGGTTTTTTTACTAAATTAAGGTAAAAGATTTAAAGATTTATCATCTGATAAAAAAAAATGTTGGAAAAAAACTCCTTTTCGTATAATCACTAATAAAAATCACAATAAATCGGCAATGTAAATAGCGACTGTGGTATTTCCTTTAATTCCAGCATAAGTTCCTGTTATCTTCGTTTCTACTATCTCTCTCTAATAAAATGCAGAACATCGGCAAATCCCACCAGGCAATTTCCTCTATTGAAAACCGTATTGTTACCTGTTGGCAAAATCCCATTAACATTTTTCACGTCATTCACCAAAGAGCCAACCCCAACCATTCCGCCACTGCCATTAAGTTGGTTGGAGGACATGATTTCATGTATGATTTTCTGGGCAGAGCTTTCAGAATCACCATGGTCAGCCTCGCCAGAAAGAGCTGGCTGCTGCAAGGTAATTAATGTTTGCTGGTGAATTTGTGGAGCTAATATGATTGGCAGCTGTGAAGGCACCATGAGATGCATGTGGAGGATTATTTGATGATGAGGGTGTTGGTAACTGGAATAGAGAAGGATTAGGTTGTGCCTGTGGAATCGTTCCAGAGGAAGAACCACTATTCCCCTCGGCGGTTTATTAATTTAACTGCGGCTTGTTATTTCCATCAGCAGTTTATTAATTTAACTGTGGTTAAGTAAACGTATGTTATTTTTTTTATCTTATATTATATTCTTAAAAAAAATTTACAAGTATTTTTTTTTTTTTTAAAATGAATTTCTTTGCAAATTAGAATCTTTGCATTAGATAGGGTACATGACTCATGTTTCGGTTAAGAGAAGGATGATTGACTTCACAAGAGAAACAGAATAAACTTTCAATATTATTATGTTCGGAAAGGAGCCGACCGAACTACAAAAGGTGATGAGAAAGAGTTTATTTGGAATCAATTCTATTCTATAATTGGTTTTAGCTATTTCAATAAATTTAATTTATTTAATTTGCTAACTGATTTTTTTGTAAGCATAGGCTTTTTATTATTATTTTAAGAGCATAACATTATATCATATTAGTACATACGAAAGAATTTAATACTCGTAGATACTAATTCAAAGTTTTAAATTAAAAAAAGAAAAAAGAACATACTAGATTAATCATCTCTCGAGGTTAAGGCTGAGTTCAGGAGACTCTTTTCTCGGCTGAAAGTGAAATGGATTAAAAGTGAATAATGTTAAAAAAAAAGAAAAAGAAATTATAATAGTAAAATAATCTTAAGAAATAACAAAATTTGGACGCAAGGACTGTGATAGGTGAATTCTGATTTATCAGGCCATACTGGGTCGTTTTATAGAAAGTGAACGCACCTTGATATTTATTATGTCGACTGCGTAGAGCTAGATAAAGGGAGCAGCGCACCTGTGGTTCAGAAACACACACGTGCACCCAAAGAAAAGAAATAAAGAAAGGAAAACGAGGGTAAAATTGAAAAAAAGATTAAAATTTCTAAAAAATATTGTTGGAAATTAACCAAGCTTTATACTGTAAACAAAGAGCAAGAGAGAAAATTACAAAATCGTTAAGGAAAAAATATGACGTCTCATACGCTCAAAGATTTTTTTTGATATCTCTATAAATAAATAAAAACATGCTGTGATGTTTTAAGGTTTGGGTTTTGTTTGGAAGACAGAGAAGATGTCGACTGTCGCAAACTGTTATCAGTTTTTGCAAGCGAATTTAGCTGTAATTTATTTTATTTTTCCTCACTTTTCCAAGAATAGAAAAGAAGACAAACGCATTTAGCTTTTCATATATTTTAGTAGCGAGGTGGAGAGTAGAAAGAAAAGGAGGAAGATTCGGTCATCTCTTCCTCTGTTCCTTTGTCCAAAATAACAGAAGTACCCGCCTTTTCATTTTCCGTTCACCTTCCCAACTCAACTCTTCAAACTTCAAACTCCTCCTTTCAGTCCTCTTCTCCCCTATAAAAATACCCAACCCCTCCCTCACCCCCCCCCCCCCCTAGCTTCCTTCCTTAACTCTACAGACACCTCTTCTTCTCCGGTATTTCTCTCTCTCTCTCCACATACCATAATCGTGTATCTGTTTATTTATGTCCATGTGTTCCTGCATGTTTGTGTGTTTATGTTCTGATTAATTGAAACTCCAAAATGGTTGTGCTCATTTTGTCTGTCATGCTTTGTGTGATATTCTGAGGACCCTGTGGCTCTTTACAATGTTGGGTTTTTCTTTCTTTTCTGAACCCAGTTACGGAAAGGAATTTGTTTTTTCCCCCTTCTTCTTCTTATTTTCTTTAGGAAAAACAAGACTTGTTAATTAAGTGCTGCATTAAATACTTCTTGATTAAGGAACTGATCAGACATAAGCGGGGTTTTCTAGAAGCAGATTTAGAGTTTTATCGAGTAAAATTTTGGAATTCTTTTTTTTTTTTATGTTAGGTGTCCGGTTAGTTTCTGTTTATCTAGATTAATTCTACGGGCCCTGAAATTAACGACCATATAAACCTCCAATAATCATTATATAAGCAACATCAACGAACCAAAATTTTGAAATTCTTGAAATTGGATAAGATATCACGAGCTTGGATTCATCCCATTCCAATAAGTATAGCATTGATAAGTGTGCATTTGATCCTCTTTTAGATGAATGGATTGCTTTGATGAATCCATACCAATCTTGTTTCCGATTTAGTTGTGTCAGATATGCTTATAATCTTCTTGCTGATTTTAGTGGATTTTGGGCCAAGATTGCCCCCCTTTTTATCCATTATATTCATGTGTTTACGATGCGGTCTTTCTTGATTAAAGTTTTGTGAATAGCTTTGCAGCTTCCACCTTCTAGCCAGAGGTTATGCTAATCATGGTGGGTAGGAAAAATATTGTCCGAGATGATGCGGTCATGTAAAGCAATAGGCCTATAAATGATCGTGTCTAGAAGATTGATGGGGTGTGGGTGAAAGGTTAAGTACTGTGGGAAAAAATTATTTAGCTTAAAAGAGGTTGATGAGATTTAATTTCTTGGAATCTTTGGAAAATGTGGCCTAGGATGGAGCAAAAAGATTGGAAATGGTAAAATTGAACCAATTAGCATGAGATTAATTCTTTGTTCAGTGAGTTGAATTATGTAATATTTTGCTTCAAATGGCAGCCAGGAAGTTATGACTATTCCTAGCCAATAAACTCCTCAAACATGATGAAAGTGGGCCTGGACTAAGATTTTAGTACTAGCTGCAGATTCTACCTGGAAGCTAGGAGGCAATTGTGAAGGTTGTCCAAATACAACTCAAATAGTTTCTCTTTGTTTGCATACATATAGCACAATGGTTAATTGGCATGCCCTTTGTGTTTTAGCTGGTCACATAGAATACAGAAGTTTTGAGATCATTTTCCAATTTTGTTTTGTTATATGACCAGGACAGTTTTCTCTTTGCTTGAAAAACCTTGATATCTTTGCTTTGAATGGCACTTGCAAACAAATAAAGGGTAGTTTAATCTGATAGACCCAGGTACATGCACATCGTGTAATGAATTCATGTTCTGTTTTGGTGCAGAATATTCAATTTTTCCCTTTGATGCCAGCAATCTTGCTGGCAACCATATTTTGACATTATGAGTCACCAGAGTAGATTCAATCCTTGTAAAACCCTAGAGAGTGTGCATGGCATCCGTGTTGCCCAGCATTCTCCATTTGCTTTGAAACAGATTGATCAACAGGGGGCATTCCCCCAATCAACTAGTGAAAGTTCAGGCAAAGGACTGGATCAGCAGCTGTTGATGCGGTAAGTGTAAAACCTTCAACCAACATGGCAACATGCACTTGGAAAATATGTTTCATTGTTAAATTATTGGCTTCAGCAATGTAAAATCTGTTTATCCCCATAGCTAAGGGATTTTGAAGTCTACAAAGTCATAAAATGTTCTAATAACCTGTCTTTTATTTCTTATCCAGGAGAGTATGGCAGCAAAGACCAGGATGTTTGAGGCCTATCCAGGGCTGCATTCATGGTATTACAAATATAAATACAACTTCTTTAAGTTTGATAATGCATGCATCACATTTTATATGCTCTCTAATGCATCATACTTTCACTAGGTGATCAGCATCTTGCAGAAACAGTTGCCAATGTGATTACCTCTCTTCCTTTTATTGTTCTTGGTATCCAGGCTCCAAGGTAGTAATATTTTTCTGTGAGATAATTCATAAAGATAAGATCTTTGTCTGATTATTTAATCAATTTTATATACAGGAAGAACTTGAATACTAAGTTGTATGCCAACTCGTTAATCGGAGTTGGAGTTGTCTCAAGTTTGTATCATTCTTCAAGAGGAAAGCTGAGGAAGTACTTGAGATGGTTTGACTATACAATGATAGCCACAGCGACAGTAGTAAGTTATCCAAATGAACTCTTATATATTGGCACAACTATACTATCAAGGTTACAGGCACATCCAGTTTTGAATACTTATGCTAAACTGGAATGTTATTTGTGGAACTAGATGTGATACTTCTCAGTCCTGACCACTCATATATCTGGTTTAGCAGTTTCTTTTAAAATTGATTTCCTTCCTTCAAATGATGCCACCTTTCCTTCAGTGTTAAATTCAACAACAAAAATGATGATGGCAATGATAAAGCGGTTGATGTGTTCATGTGCTTCATGTTTGATTTGGTTTTACTTTACATAAGGCAACTGGGCACCTGGTGTAATCCTCGGCATCCTCATATATTGAGTGTTCTTTCTATCATTTCTTCCCCTCTTGTGTTCCGACTTCACCTGTTTGAATATCCCAAGTCATGAGTTGACAAAATCTCAACTTTCATTTCATGGAAGCCACAAGTCACCTCACCTCATCATCACGTTATCGCTATATACATCTTCTCATGAACGAGTGGCACTTCAAACCCTATTATTTTCTCTATTGCCTTTTAGCAGTCAAGTATTCCACGTTTCAGATGCACATGTTCTATATGCCCATTTTTTACTTCTTAAATAAGGCTGCGCCCTTGGGGAATGGCTTGTCTTCTGGCCATCTCATGTTTTTTTTTTTCTTTTTTAATTTTCACATATGCACGCCAATCTTGCAGCATTCATAGAACTACTCTTCTCCATACCACCAAGGTTTAATTGTAATGGAAATATTCTTTCTATTCTTCATCCTTTAGAGTGTCTAGATTGTAGATTATTCATTACCATCTTGGGTTCGATTTGAAGGAGAGGCCATGAGAAAGTAATTTCATGTGAACACACTAGATCAGATGTGGAAAACATGCCTTGTGAGTTCTCCCTAAACTTAGTCCCAATGGGCGGAAGCTTGTTTGAGGATACCTTGACAGTTAACCACAAAAAAAGAAGCAAAGTCCCTTAGAATTTACTCTAGCAGCAATGCAAGTCCAGTTTCTGACCTCAAATAGAAGCAAACTTGGTAGGAAATCGCTTCGAATGCACATAAACAAAGTAACCACAAACTGCTCTTTTAATTTAAGTTCTGCTGTGCTGTTTGGTCTAGTTATTCTTATCGAGATTTTGCTTTAAATATTTGAGCTGCATTAGCATGAACTTGATAACTAAATTACCTTTTGCAGTGTTTGTCAAGGGCCCTAAGAAATGAGAACTCAAAGTATTTGACGGCTGCATCTGCAGCATTATTGCCCATCCAGCCTCTGATGGTCTCTGCTATTCATACAGGGATGATGGAGGTAACCTAGATCATTTCTTACCTCTGATTTTATTAAGTTGATTAGAGTTCAGTTTGTCTTGGTCCACAAATATTGTGACTAAAATGATGATGTCGCTGACAGTTCCATTGTTGACTAGCCAGGAACACATATTAATGCTGAGAATGTATCTACATATTAGAAATTTAGACTGCCATTCAATTTTACCGCCATGCCTTGCTAGCGTAGTTTTTATGATTGCCAGAATTTATTGATTACCGGAAAGTATCACATAGTTTGAATATCAGAACCCTGATGGGTGCTGAGTGCATGAAATGTCTATATTGCTGAATAATGAGGTGACCACTGAAAGCTTGAGCAGCAAAAGTCACGTTGTGGGTTTCACACTGTTCTATTCTGCAAGATTAATATATTCATTTCCTTCATTAGTTGCAATTTGAAATCCTTTAATGGGAATACCCTCAACTTTTTATTGTTACATTTATATTGCTAAAAGCTTGATTTCCCCTGAATCACTCTTTCTAGGTAGCATTTGCAAAAAGAGCATTAAAAGATCCGGATCTAAGGATGGCACATAATTTGCATAAGATGTCATTGTTGTTGGGGGGTGTTCTTTTCGTTGCTGATGATTGCCTTCCTGGTACTCCTTTTCTTCATGCTGGTTGGCATCTTGCTGCAGCTACTGGTGTCGGCACCTGTAACAAGCTTCTTGAGTAGTGTATATATCTCAGATCAGTTTCTTATGATTCATTTATCCACTGGGATGCAGTCTCTCCTCAAACCCCAGGACGACTATAATTTTTTATTTTTGGTAATAGCTCTGTCTTTCTTCAACCAGGTAAGGAGAGGAAGGGAGGAAGGGATAGATTTGCTCTTTTCCGTGAGTAGCAGCTCGACTGTCCAACTATGGTTGGGTTTCATAATTTCTTTCCATCTGGATATCATGTAGCCATTCCTAGCGTCTATAACGAAATGCATTTATATTCAGCACAAAATCTATTTATCTGATATACTAATTATATATTTGTAGCATTTTATGTCTGTATATCACAATCAGGCAGCATTATGAAAGAGAATTATTTCATCTACTTTAAATCAAATGTAGAACCAAGCTCTCAATTACTATAATTTTGCACTGAACTAGAAAAGAATGCCATGTAGCTCTTTTCTTAATGACCAATAATTGATCGCATGTCTGGTCTCACGTTAGCTTGATCCGTACTTTTGATTTGATTATGAAAGTATGCTTATCCAAGATGGTCATATTTCTTGTAATCATGCATGTTTGATTTCTCTGGTTCACCAAGCACACTGGCACATCCTAGCAATTAATACAAGTATGGTTCTACAAAAAGGACTCTAAAGAGGACAGAACAAAAATTTGCCCGTAAAAGTTTTTATCATCCGGTCTATATTATGATGACCCAGCTGGAGGAAGCTAAACAGATCCTAGAGCAAGTGATACAGATTGACTGTTGGTAACATTCATCAAGGTATCAGACTATGATTCTGCTTCGTTTATCGATGTCTGTTCGATAAAGTAGACTTTGTTTTTTCATTTCTCAACAAATAGACCTGTCGTTGGTCATGAGAGAGTTGCTGTGTGCTGCTACTGCTATAGGTTACTATAATTAAGGTTACAGAATCTGTAGAGTGGCCCTATAATAAGTGCTGTCTGCATTCTAATTTGTGCGGTTAGCAACGGGTAGACATGAGAACTGAAATCATGGAACTCATGGCACTAGACACAATGAAGTTTTAACCGGTTATAACAATTGCAGTGTGCAACATATAGCCTGAGACGCAAGTGTTTCTTGGAGCCTAGTTAGATGGCTAGGTACGTGGCGGTGACTGGTGATTGTGAAGGAGGCGCTGGCCGCTGTGGTTGATTCAAATGTGAAAAGGAGACAGTATATGACTTGTAGAAGACTGATAGTGATAGAGTTGGCAAACAGCAAGTTAAGAGTTTAAACTTTAAAGAGATTTGAGATATCAAGAGCACTGTGGGATAAGTTCTTCAAAATGATGGGTTTTTTAGTTTTTATTATACAAATTTATTATGGTTAGCACTGATTTTAAAATTTTAATAATTTGATGCTTTTTCATAACCAAAACTGTTAGGTAAACCAAAGTTTTCTCAATACCAAGTACAGTAATCTGGTCTGCAGTGGTGATTAGAGTGTTTTTCGTGAGAGCAATGAAGGTATTTTTGGACAAGTTTTAAATACCGAGATAAGTCACTTTCATGTTGGGTCAGTCATACTTGAATTGTATGGTAGATTGAAAGTGTTTCATCTCCGGTTTGATCCGGATCCGATCATCCATCATCTCATCACGATGGACTTATCTGAATTTAAAATGCAAGTGTACCGGGTAGGCATCGTTTTCCTCCATTTTGCACCTATGGAATTGCAAGAAATTTCTTTCTACAAGAACGTGGTTGTTTTGGATAAATTTGCATTTGTTGGGATTAATTAGTTAAAATTAATTTTTTATTTTTAAATCTGTGATAATATCAAAAATAAATTTTAAAAAATAAAAAAACATTATTTTAATATATTTTAAAATAAAAAAAAATATTTTAAAAAACAATCTTTACATTATTCTAAAATATATTCTTGTTATCTCAGAGAAAGTGTTGTTTTATTTTGCTTTATGAATACCTTGGATTCAATTTAAAAGATGGGCGTAGGCCTGTTGGATCAACCTAAGTTTTCTTCAGTCATGCGTCCAAAATCCAAAACGTTGGCGAAACTCCTCCAATCTCCGATCCACAGTCTTTATTTGCGAATACCATGATAATAGATATCTCGTAACATCTCGGTTGAAGAACTCCTACAGTTATAGCAGGAAATTTTATCAGCTTTGGTTTTTTTTTTTTTTAATAGTAAGAAGTTATTCTCATACCTCACCGCATCTCACATTAGTTTAGTAAATTTAAAAAATATATTTTTTACAGGTTCTTTCGAAATTTATATTCATAAAATCAATAATATATATAAAGTACTGATAAAAAAAATGGTTGGAACATTTATAAAAAAGAATTTTCTTGCCTAGAATTTGAGAATTGTTGACTGCTCAAACAAGGAAAAATATGTTTGAATAAATGTTTTGACACAAACAAAATTTGAAAATCCAAATCATATTTTTCTAAGATATCGGATTGCAAGACATTAGTCAAATAGCCAAGCTCAGTAGCTAACTCGCTGCCCAGAGAAGTTAAAGCAAAATATCAGCCATTGATAGCTTCCATTGAGTCTTTCCAAGTGACGGGATTTAATCGACGAACAATCAGGAGGCAAGGCAAGAAATACGTGCAACACTTACATTTTACAAGGGAATGAACAAAAATAAGGATAACAAAAAATGGATACCCTGAATTTTCACAAATCTACAAAAAAAAACTCGCTCTGTTTCTAGGGTCTTACACGTGTATGAAACGTCAACAAATTTACAAGCAATGAAAAAACCAGGGTACAAAAGAATCTGACTATCCATTTTACAGCTTGTTAGATACAGCAGCTGCAGCAGCATGTATTAAAACAATGCTCAGTTAATACCCAGGGCAATCCCCGCAGAGAAAGAATGTAATCTGCGTCCTCTGGCATCATGTACAAAAAGTTGCAAGTTGCAGTTTCCCTGTATCGATTCGTGGGAAATAATCTGATGAATGTGAACTCAAATAAATCCTTGAAACTCCCAATATTGAAGTGTATTCTCTCCCACCATGTGGGAAGGGGAAAAAATGAAAGAATCACGAGATGCAAGAATTGGAATATATGGTGTGTCCACAAAATACCAGTAGAAGAAACAACCATCAAGATCTGTCTCCAAGCAGATCACGTAGCTGAAGATGATCTTGAATCTTCTGTTCTGTTAACATGGCACATGCAATCTGGGCACGGAAAGGAATATATGGAGTCATTTGGCCTTTTGATTTCAAATCCTTTAGAATCACTGTGAGACCGCATATTCAGCATGTGTCGCTTGAAGCTCTTCCAACTGTGAAAAAGAGGAAATACAAAAAAAATCAATGCTTATTTCTGTTCAATGATGAGCATTCTAAACAACCAAACATGTCCAGTCCCTGTCAGTTCTTTCTCCAATCATTTTCGTTTAGCACCACATGCAACGCAGGGTCAAAATCAAACTCACAGATGCTAACTGTAAAGCAATATGATGAGTTCATACTCGATTTTCAGATTATCAAAGAGCATTGCTAACTTTCGCTTGTCTGGCCTGATCGTCTTTGAGTGTCCACCATACAAGAATCTTCTATGGCCCATCAAAAAATGGGGGAAGTTGCCACCTTGAGTTGTCACAAATACCTCACTGTGAAGACACACCGTGTAGTCTATCGCAGCCATCCTAGAAGAATAATTCTGGAAGCAGTAACTCAAGTCAGATCAATAACACTTAAGCAGGTCTGAAAGATGGATGAAAGAAAACCACAAGCCATACAGACCTTGAACGGATCAAGTTCGTCTTCCAATGCCAGCATATCTTTAGTTAACAGATTCGGAAACATTTCCAACAGTGGGGCCATGTATTTTTCAGAATTGTAAATCTTTCCAGATGCCAAAAAGATATACGTGTTTTTATCAAAACCCATGCCCCTAAGCATCAATCCAACCTGAGAAGTTTTAAAAAATATCATGCTATGACACAACAATACCAATATCCACAAACCTACAGGCACGTATATAAGAGGCCATGCAGTTACATATTACATAAGCAGATGGTAACTTTATCAAAAACTGATGCTGAGAAGTCTCAATTTCAGGTAAGAAAGGGATCGCGTGTTTCGTATGCATTCACTGGAGTTTCATGGTTGCGTCAATACTTGCTTTCCATTTGGACATTAAATTTAAATTGATAGTGACAACATAAAAATTTGCATGATAACTCTAAAGAATGCTAAGTTATGGAGCCACAGTTTCTGAGGCCATAAACAATGCAGTTACTTGAAGACCTGTTGTGTTTCCTAGGTTGTAAAATTGAATCCATTCACCAGTCATCTCAGAGCTAGAACAACATATGCACCTACTTATCCACCAACTTTAGTGACAAAGCACTGCTGAAATATTTCCACTTTACTTTAAAATGCCTCAATAAGCATTCACTATATAAAAAAAGGCATGGATTAGCATTCAAAATAGTTTTCTACCCTAGTGTCAAGCATAAGCATGTTACAACTAACTGACCATGAAGATCATGTAAAGAGAACACATGAAATTGAATTTTGAGTATTGCTTTCCAATGGAGCAACATATACAGATGTATATTACCTCTAACGGAGTAAGGGGACACTTCCCATTGAGCCTAATTGCCCCAGGACGTATAGTTCGACCAGGCTTTGTAAACTTTCCTTTCCAACCTCTTTCCCTCGCTGCTTTCATGTCTTTAGCTTCTTGCCATCCACCATCAAATACACAGCATGAGAAAGCAACCATGTCCTGTAAATATGAATTTTCAACCAATTTTAAGATTTAACATTAAAAAAAACACATTGTTAGCAGTAATAGTAAACAAAATCTAGCATCGAAACACTGCTAATTTAATGACAACTAACCTCCTCAAAGCGAAGATGGACAGAAACATACTTTCCACCATGGCTCGCACTGCGTTCTTTCATTCTCGCAACCAATGTTTCTCCCATAGTTAATATGGGATTTGAAAACCTTAAAGCTTCATAATTTGCCAAACATCTAAGCCGTTGAACAGCTGGAGGAACATCAAATGACAAGCGATTTGCAAAAGGAGAAATCCTTATGACCCTGAGATAGCACACAAAAATCAGTGCTTCGAATTAACAGTCACAAACATTGATTCAATCTATTCAACGATTCAATCTATTCAACAGTCAGTCAATAATAAATGCAGTGGGACTCATGAAATGCCATCAGAACATGCCGGTGCCATTCCCAAAAAAATGGCATAGAACCACCAACAAAACTGTAAAACAAGAGAACCAATGTTTTTTTTCAATGTCAATATATGTTCTTTTTGAATGTCTGTGACCACCGACAAATTAAAATAGGAAACCTACAACAGTCACACTAATTCTCCTATGGTTTTATACAAGCATAGGAGAATTACTAGCATAACCCAGACATAACCCTAAACGCTCAAGACACATAACACTCTAAATGCATAGTAAAATTACTAGCATAACCCTTTAATAAAATAATCCAATGTCTTCTATACAAGAGCGTTTTTGTATTTTATAGAACAATTGAATTACTAGATAACCCTTACAATTTGAATTCTTTAGCC
This sequence comes from Populus trichocarpa, assembly GCF_000002775.5. Classification (NCBI taxonomy): domain Eukaryota; kingdom Viridiplantae; phylum Streptophyta; class Magnoliopsida; order Malpighiales; family Salicaceae; genus Populus; species Populus trichocarpa. The sequence continues at coordinate 8,584,008 of NC_037292.2, read as the reverse complement.
TTATCTTCAGGGGCTTTGTTGTAATTCCATCATGGTTTGTTTATTAATATTCTTTAGTCTTAAGGGCATTTTCGGTTTTTGCACTGAAAAAAAAAAACGAAAAAGTTGTTAACACTTGCCTCGCACGCGTTAACCGCTCTGCCGCATTCTGGCGGCGTGGGCAGCTAGCTTCGGCAGTTATAACTGTGATTTCCCTGCATTATTTCATTCATCTCAACATCCTCTTCCTCTATAGGTGCCGCGTGTACGGTGGTTCAGCATGATTTGGCCTAAAATTGTTTTTTTTCTTTCTTTCATTCTTTTCCTTCTCTTTCTTTCTCGGATTACGTGCTGGCCATGCAAAAGTTCATACCAGCCCTTCCATTTATTTTTTCTTTTGATTCAGCCCCTCTTCTCTTATTTGCAATTGTTTTATTTACATTGATTGTTTCTAATTAGATTTTATTTTCGATTTCATCCCTGATCATTTGATTTTTTTTAATTTGTTTTCAGATTTAATCCTCATTCTTTTAGTTTCTATTTGTTTTGTTTTGAATCATTTTCTTGATTGATTCATTTTTTTCCCGATTCCACCCCTAGGCATTTATTTTCATTTAATTTTATATCAAATTTGATCGTAATTCTTTTAATTGCTATTTTTTAATCATTTTCTTAATAGATTTGTTTCGTACAATTCAATCTCTAAACATTTAATTTCATTTGATTTTTTCCTGAACATTTAATTTCATTTAATTTTTATGTCGAATTTAGTCCTAAACCTTTTAATTGCTTTTTTTTGTTTTGCATTGTTTTTTTAATTGATTTTTTTTTTCTCAATTTCATCCCTCAATGTTTGTTTGATTAAGAATCTTGCTTCTTTGTTTTATCAGGTCTGCCTTTAATGGGGTCACCTCAGTCTTATGACCCGGGTAATAAATCTGAAGGATTAGCCCAGATCGACTTTCGTAATTTTTTAAAGCATTTTTTTAAGTATTTTTTTTTTTTACAATGTTTTTTTCGCTTTCCTATTTATATAGACATTCTAATTTCATGTCATAGGTCACATGTTTGATTTGTTGACCCAGGTTAGCTGCTGAGTTCGCTCGAGGCTTTTCTTGTTATTGATTTTTTTTTTTTACTTTGACAAGTTTTTTAAATTTATATTTTAAAATTAGCTTATAATACACTACTTGATAGGACCCGGATCCATAATTTCATAGGTTGCGAGCTTTTTAAAATTTAACCATGTTTAGAATGTTTGTCTAGGTTTACTTGGTTTTTTCATATGTTTTCAATTTCACCCCTTGTGATTTTTTTAATCTTTAAAATTTGGTCCTTATTATTTTAATTGATATTTATTTTATTTTAGATTATTTATTTATTTTTTTCATTAAATTGCATCCTCCTTAAGTTTTTCCTATCAAATTTTATCCTCATTTTTTTTTTCTTTTGCAATTTTTTTTAATAATACTTTTCTACCGATCTCATCTTTCAAAATTAAATTGGTTGAGAATTATACTTTTTAATTGAATTTTGGCAAAAAATTTCACGGAATGTGACTTTTAGAGATTAGACCAGGTTTAGGAGGATAACCCTGTTTTTTTCCCTTTTTCTAAATTGATGTTGTCTTATTTTTTATCATCTTTTTTTAACTTTTGTTTTTTTTTTCTTTTTTTTATTCTATTGAGTTAGCCCTCAACAATTTTTTTTTATATTTCGCCCCCATAATGTTTTAATCTTTCAAGTTTGGACCTAATTTTTTTAATTGCAATTTTTTTTATTTGCAATACATTTTTTTTTTATTTCATCCTCATTTGGTTTTTTCCTGTAAGATTTTAGCCCCATTTTTTTTTCCTTTTTTTTTCAAGTTTTTTTATTAATAGTTTTTTCAAAAATTCCATCATTTAAAATTAAATTAGATGACATTTAAGCTTCTTGATTGAACCCAGGTTCCATGATTTAACAAGTTGCAATTTTTTAGATTGGACTAGGTTTAGAAGGTTTGCCTGGTTTTTTCCCCTTTTTTAAGCTAATGTTTTTTGTTTTATTTTTTATTTTTTGAAGTTTGACCCTCTTTTTTTCCTAGTTTTCCTTCATTTAGGTTAGCATTGGGTTGTTTGATAATCTGAATAGACTCAAGTGTGGTTCTTCTTTTTTTTTTGTTTTTTTTTTGTCAGTTTATTTACTGTTGGTTTTTTTTTTTCGTATTGCTAATTTAACCAATGACTTGGAGCTTGAGTTTTTCTTAACCTATCACTTATTTTACATTAAAAAAAAATGTTCGGCCCACGGCAACGCGCGAGCAACATATCTAGTAAATACTAATATTCCTAAATTACTGCAAAACTAAAATAATCATACAATATTAAAATTCCTAAATAGTCAAATAATAATTCCCGTTATTGTTTTTCTCCATTCCTTATCACTGCCTCCCTAAACTTTGAACACTTTGCATCATATGTCAGATACAATAACCCCTCAAGAAAAGCATTTAGAAATGGGAAAATACATTAGTCAGATACAGATTGCTAAGATTTAACATTTATGCAGTGACGCAGACAATTTCAATGTTACATCTCTCTCTCACAATGTGAAATAAATTGGTATAAAGCTATACAAAAAACAAGTGATCGACTAATCACTACTGATTAGATTAATTTGACTTCGACAAACATGCATATATAAATACCTTTAGATTTAAAACATTTTTGTGTAACCACCACGGAGACTGTCCAAAACCACATTTTAAGGCATAAATGAGATGCTATGGGTTATCAGCACAAACCGAAACAGAGAATGAAATGAGGGAGGGGACACCCAGAATGCCTTGCTGTTTAGATGAAACACAGAGTAGGCAAGTTGAAATATGGAAAACTATGTTGTAACAATTAACATTATAGATTTGCCACTCACCTTTCTTCTAATAGCCTTGGAAGGACAACATCCCTGTAATACTGAACGGGTGCCCATGCTTTTACTCTAAAGTTATGGACATTAGTCATGTTGTTATCATAACGCTCCATAAGGTATCCAGGAATCTTATCAACCACCCTTACAATATTTTCCAATGTACTGATAAAATAGTCCTCATCATAGATGTCTTTGAATTTGCTGCAAAAGTAAAACCCTGAGTTAGCTGCTTTGGTCTGTATGAAAACAAATCTTTATCGCCATTTACAAAAATTATCTCATGAACTGTGGAAAAAAACAATAAAAGGATCTCACTGGCAGATATTGTTGTGCTTTGTTCACAACAAAATCAATAAGTAAGAAAATGAATAAAAATCATCAAATTGTTTGTCCAATTTCAAGTTCTAAAGTGCTCTTTTTTTTCAAATAGAAATATTAGATAACAAATAATTTGCAATTAGATCACTCATTCATGAGCTAGTTCGATGAAAAAGATGAATGGCAGACAAAGGCATCTCCCGGACCAAATGTGCACCTTGCAGAAAGCATAGCAAACATTGAGAGATCAACTTAAATATTCCTAACAAACTATTGAGCTCCAAGAAGCATATTTTTCAATACAGGAGGTAACATGAAACCAGCATGAGATCTCCCACGTATAGGTAGAAGCAAAACAAGCAACCAACCACAATGGAAATCAGTTTGAAAATCAAAATCATCTATCATAATAAATCCATCCACCCTACCCAATGTAATTTCTTTTGACCATATTTAAAATAAACCAAAGCATCTAATTTTCTGTCAAGAAGCCCATTTTATTAAGCATTCAAGAAACTGATATTTCACAAATTTGTGTGCTTGGTTGAATACCACTGAAAAGGCAAATATAAAGGGCAAAGGTAGACATGTATTTTCCCATTACCCAACAAAATATCCATTGTTCATAGCAGCAAAGATCTGCCAAGAAATCCAGTCCACGTGGAAGAAAAGAAAAAAAGTGTGAAGTAGATAGCACATCAACCAGGCTTAAGAAATTACAAAACTGCATGTGGAAAAACATGGCAATTACCAACAACCTAAATCAAAAAATCACATTGGATCAAACCTTACATGTCTGATAAAGCTTGCATCATATAGAACTATCCACCATAGCTTGGTCAAATGTTATTACAAGTATGACACAACTGCTAACTTAATCCAAGCCTTAAGTGCCAAAACTACAGCTAACATCAAATGAAGCAAACAGAAAGATCCAAAGTTTAAAAGTTAAGCATATGACAGTTTGATCATCCAGTCAACCTTCAATATGATTTTTTCAAGGCAAATGAATATGCATTTGATTTGTTTATCAATGAAAAATGTCCCTCCAAAAACAAATCACCCAAGCTTCTTAGAAACCAAGTTCGAGTGATTTAAAATTGATTCTATCAAGGACAACTTTTATGGAAGGTCTTCCAAATAGCATACATAAGAGGGCTCTCAGAACGTATTCAAGTATATCTGACCAGCATATGTAAATATGTATGGAAGAACCAATGATATTCATCATGTAGATATTAAAATTCAAAGAACTAAACCAAATTATCCATTAATTGAGTACCCGATATATTGTAAATTATCTCCAACAGAAAGCTCATACTTTCTAACACAACTAGTAAATGAAACAATCAACCAGAATCATCAGGACCAAAGGAAGCAAACAGAAAAATCCACAAAACTAATAGAAACTCTAGTGCAATTAGTGTCCTAATAAAAGTTTTCCAGCTCAGACAGAGAAAATGAATAGTTTTTTTATTATTATTTATTTATAATATGCTTTGCATTGACAGGCATCAATTGAGCATGAGCTGTTGAAAGTTCATTCGATTTCAGCATGCATTTAGGCAGTAAGCTAAGCAGCTTCTTACAGTATTGACCAAATCAGGAAATCTGAGCGTGTATGCAATGCAATAGTTAATTAACAGAGGCCTCTTACAACAGTTAGGTCAACTTATAGTCATAAGAATATTCCAACATCATGAATAACCTTTTATCAGATTAAGCAACTTCAAAAATGAAAAAACATCATCATGACATGGTAAACCTAAGTTACTTCATTAGTTCAATTCAGAAGTCAAACCAACAAATTTTTAAACTTTTTTTCTCTGATATTGCATTATTAGGCATCCGGTCCCAAAACATTACACTGAAGAACAGGTGTTGACGAACCTAGGATCTCTCCAGATGCTATGATAATGAAAGTTAGGAATGAGTAGAGTTGCATTAAGATAGCCCGCCACAGCAACCGCATTGCATATCTACAAGGCTCCACAAAAAATGCATTGAGAATACAAAAGCAAAAATCATGAATGTATACAAATATGAAATAAGAAAAAACAAAGAATGAAACCAACCGAAGTCCTCTGCTGATTCAGGCCACCATTTGCCTCAACATAGATATAACCATTTGATTCAGGTAAGCCTATCATGAAACAACCACAACACTGAAAATCGATAAACATAAAGACAAGCATGACTAGGCACTCAGACAAGAAATCATGTAGGAAAGGAAAAAAAATTGAAAGGAAAAAAATTGAAAAGAAAAGGTAAACATGGTTACAATGATATTGGCATCTATTAATAGAAGGGAAAACATATTATTCATCATATGGCAGAAAGTTTTTATTTATTTATTTATTTATTAAGACTGTAACAGGTTATTAAAGATCGGAGCTCCAATAATACAGTGCCTATATTAAAATAACGAAGTTGGTTTTCTGATGCTGCATAGCGGTAAGGGTGACCACAGTGATGCAAGGCCAGAAGCAGCTGAAATTGTATGCAATGATGATGGAGAGCTAAAAATGGTGATAATGGCGATGTAGTGACGTAATATTATGCCAATTATAGACCATGAGACAATGAGAAAATCATAAGTATAATCATATCACAACATGACAGTGGTGAGAATTAGTGATTTAAATGAAAAGGTGAGTGCTTTTGGACATGAAAAAGGTGGTGGGAATGGAATGAAATGAAAATAATACTTTGCATCAAGATTACTCTGGCCATAGATTATTCACTTTGTTTTTTCATTTTAACTTCAAGATTGATGTTCATAAGCAAGGGCAACTATATTGTACTATTCTTTTAGCAAGAAAAACACTCGGTCTCTCCCAACTAAAGAACCCTAGACTGTCATAAACCAAACCTGAGAACTTAAGGAAAGAACTTAAGACGGATAAATCTTTTAAGAGTTCTGTTAAAAAAGACCAGTCATTATCCCATATAAAAAATCAACAAGACATCCTAAGCCAAAACCTGAGATATCTGAATTTCTTTCTAAACAGAGAATGTCACAAACATGACTTCTACAAATGATTGATGGTCAGCACAGTCTCACCATCCCAATAATTTTATTTTTATTTTTTAGAAAAGGAGAAAGGAGGCTCATCAATAGCTTAGAATCTATGAGCAGAGATCATGGGAATTGCAATGTATTGTATGATATTCAGTGTCCTCCTCTGTAAAAAATGAAAACATAATACTTAAACATCACAGTTCAGTTCAGTTAAATCAAGAACCCACCAACAGAGTGCAAGTTCTGATCATTAACCATACAAATACCATACATAATGTTTAGGTATTATGTCCAAAACATAATACCTAAACATTAAAGTCCAGTTAAGTTAAGAACCCACTAACAGGGTGTGCAAGTTATGATCATTAACCATACAAATACCAGCATGTCCAAATTCAACAAGGCCAGGCTTCTTTTGACAGAAGAAAGCAGGCAACTGAATTGCAAAGCATGTGAATTATAAACGGTGAGGAGTCAACCTAATTCCCATGCAGCATATATATTATAAAGCATCAGCAAACCAACTGCCTCACAACGATTGTGACCATATATTCAAACAGACTTTTGATACTCCTGTACCTTCTCTTGCTATCTAGACAAGAATTATGCAGGCCTGAACAGAAACAAATGCAACGCACAACTGCATACAGTACAGCTACTGTTCAAAACTAAGTGTAACAAAGCCTCATTGGCATCTAATTAGGTCTAACTAGGGAAATCATGATTCTACAACCAAAAAGATCCAATGACAATAGCATGAAGTGAAACCCTACAAACTATCCGCATCCCTACATTTCGAAAACCAGATTACTCAAGAGATGTTAAAAAGAAAAGAAAAAAACCATCTGAAGTAAAAGAAATAGCATAATGAAGCTCCTAGACATAACTCATACCTTCGGAAGATTTGTTTATGCACGGCCTCCACTCACCACTTTTATACGAGTTTTTCCACACAGTTGATAGCTGCAATGAATTCAGTTTCATATCAACACAGAGTAATTAACACGCAAGTAAAAAATAAATCGCAAGGATAAAAGGTGACGCAGACATTATACCCTAGATAAATCCACAACAACAAGCCAGGGCCAAGCAGAAAACGAAGGAAAACATTTAGAACTATAATAATGAAATTCTTAGCAGCCAGTTCTAGACAATTTTAAGGACATAGCTATAGAAACCAGAGATTGGAGGCAGCAATATCAAGCTGCCCCGTTTAACTAAATAGCATTAAATTATATATGTAGCTAAATCACACTTTGATTCTGATTCACAATCCATGCAATGTCAAACATTACATATTGCAAGCTCTCAACTTTCCAAATGACATAATATGAAGAAAGATAGATAAAACACACCGCATCGGCAGATGAATTATCGGCATCCATTTCCGGTCGAAGCTTCTCGTAAATCTGAGGGCTCCGATAAACCGAACCGGGAGCAGGCTTATGGTCAATTATAGGGCCAACGTCGAACGACACCGTTCCCATGTACAAAAGCATACCAGAAATATAAATGAGAGGAGCGAAAAGGAAAATCCCCTGGCGACGGAGGAGGACGGAGAGGAGGAACCAGGCGAGGCGGTGTGCGAGGTTACGTCCAGGCGGATAGGAGGAAGGAGTGAACCGGCCAGGCTTGGACCGGCCTCCTCCTCCACTGCCGTGACGGTACCTAGGTGAACGGAGCGGCGATTGAGGTGGTGAGGGTGTTGAGTGGCCGCTGCTAGGTATTCTATTGTACGCGTGCATTTAGTGGAATTGTAGTAGTAATTCGATTTGGATCTTCGTCGTTTTGATTACTTCTTTACTACGACGTGTCGTCATGCATGCCTGTGTTTTTGTCTGAGTGCTCTCCCTCTCTCTACGGTTTCTTTCTTGATTTCTCCCCTCTCGCTCTCCCTCTCCCTCTCCCTCTCTTGTTTGTAATGATTTTAGTAGAGGAAAGAAAGACAGAGAGTGGGAGGGAGCACGTGGTAGTGGAGAGCGAGAGCGAGAGAGAGAGAGAGAGAGAGAGTTTGGAGTTTATGTGCAAGGAAGGTATATTTTAGGGGGGAATATTTTGATGGTGGGATTGGAGAATGACTTGCAAATGTTGTCCACAACCATGTAGAAAACGTTTTGCTCACTTTCTGGGTTCTGGATTTTTTTTTTTTAGCGGTTGTATTTTAAAAAAAAAATTATAAATATATTAAAATAATATATTTTTTATTTCTGCATGATCTAAAAATATTTTAAAAAATTCAAGTTTTTTTTTTAAAAAGATTTCAAATGTGTTTCCCAGCAGCCTCCAGTATTCAAAGAATAGATTAATGTTGCTTTCTATCTTTTCATTGTTTATTTTAAAAAAGAAAATGAAATCATGGCTTTAAGTTTAAAATGATATCCCTTCACCTCCAAATTCATTCGTCACGATATTCCTATCTTGGATTTGAAAATAAAAAACGAAATTTTTGTGGTTTATGGTTTAGATATTTGTCACGAGCTTAGTGCAAATCCTTTTACAAAAAACCGTGACAACATAGACGAGGTACAATGGAAGATGAGGTCGAGGATGGTATGTTTTTGGATTTTTATGGTAAGACTGTTTCTAGATTCCTTTTTGTATATTTTAATTATGTTTTTTTACATTAATATCAATCAAATTGGTGTACTTACAATAATTATTCGAAATCATTTTGAAATTTTAATTTTAATAATATAATGTCACTAATTAAGCATAGTAAGATTTTCTTTCAATGCTAACAGCACTACTATCTATTTGATCCATCCGGGTATTTTATTTTATTATTTTCAATGTTATTATTGTTTTTTTTTTTTGTATAATTAATTAATCACATGGAAAAATTGTGTGGATTTTGTCCAGATTTATAGACAGGTTAGCTTTTGCTTCCACTTTCCCAGCGAAGCTAAAAAGAAAAGGGAAGGAATTACTTGTAATCTGCGCAAGGGGCGTCAATCTACAGAAAGGAAGAAAAGGAATTGCTTACAAGGCACTTGTAGTGCAAGTAACCATATGCTAGCAATGCCCATTATTTTAGAAGGAAGCACGTGCCTTGACGAGGCACGGTGGAGTGGCGTCAGTGGCGTGTTGTTGGCTGCCGTTTCCTGTGTGCCTGCCTGGAAGAGCAAAAGAAAAGCACATCCTCTCTCTCTCTCTCTCTCTCTCTCTCTCTCTCTCTCTGCCCCCATCATCACAATCCACAACGTCCAATCTCCCTGCGAACATCCTCCCCTTACTTTTTTTGGAACTTGAATCTCAAGTCATATCATGGTTCACCTCTAAAGAAATTTATTCCCCACGTTCTGATATTTAATTATATTAGTATTGGGTAATATAGGATGATGTAATTAGTTTTTTAATATCAAAACATTAAAATTATTAAAAATACTTATAAAAACATTAATTTAATGAATTTATATATAAAAAATAATTTAAAAAACAAAAGTTATTACATTGCTGACCAAGCATTAAACCCAGAAAAAATATTGCAATGAAAAGAAAATTATATCATGCAGGTATCGATCATAAGGTTGAAGTGCTATCCAAGAAAGAGTCGATCTCAAATATCTCATTCTAATAAGATAATATCCTAATCATTAAAACATAATAAAAAAAAATATTTAAAGAAACATCTAGCGGCTGCAATGTGTAAACTTAAAGACACTCCTCACGGAAACTTAGAAATCCGGTTAAATTCTTGCAACGTCTCAAGAGATTGGTTCGTGCTTTAATTGCCTGGTCCAATTAACTTGTCTTGTAAGACAGAATAAAAGGATGCTAACTTTAAAGAGGAACATTAGATTTGTACGGCGGCGGAGTTCGGTAAATCAGTTAAAATAGTATTTTAAAAAAATTAAAAAGAAAAATTTATTTAATTTATTTATATTATTTTGATTTATCGATGTTAAAAACAATTTTAAAAAATAAATAAATAAAATTATTTTAATGCATTTCTAAATAAAAAAATATTTTAAACAAACAATCATAAACACAAACACAGCCCGCATAAAACAACAACTCTGATTCCTGAACAAATGATGCCTTTTATTTTAATCATGCCAGATGCATGTGAGCTGGAAATAACGCAAGGATTTTTAAAATCAATGGAAGCAAGCTCATTAATGGGGGATTCAATACGGTGGGATCAGGGATGGTTCATGGATCTATCCAGTTAGGGACTCCAGACACCTTTCCTTACACCGCAGGCTGACAAGCTTAACTAATAGTGGTAATTTAAATATCCAAGCACCCATGAGACAACAGGACATGGGTGTCTTATATATGCAAAGCTACAGTTTTGCCGCTCATGATATCCACCCACATAGCAGAGGGAGCTTCATGTGACGTACATCTCTGACCTCCCAGTCAATTATTTAAGCTCTCCCTGTTTTCCCCTGTTGGTTTGTAATTGCTCTGTCTCGTATATTTGTGAATATGATTTTTCTTTGAGAAATCTAAGATGCTGGAGCTGGCACAGTGGTGATTGTCTTTATATTATTGAGTTTAGATATGATAACAGGAAGAAATCATTAAATCCAAATCCTACATTATAATACAAGAGCAGATGCACGTAAATATATCATTAAATTCAAACTCGAATGTATAATGTAAAAAAAAAAACGTGTAAAAAAAGGGCAGTATGATAACCCCGAATTTTTATTTTTATAAAAAAAGTACACGCAGCACAATTATGAGAGGGCCAAATTGATCTCAGTCAAGACAAGCAAGCTGGGCTCTGAGTACATGCTCCACCAGAACTCCATTCATTGCCAGCCCTGTAAGAACCTGGAACCGTAGAGCATACTCACGAAGACTACGTACAAAGGAAAAATTACACTGAGCATTTTGTAATTAGTTTATTTTTTTATTTACGTTTCATTATTTAAAAAACTATAATTTACATCTTGAATCTTGAATTTTATATATGCATAACATTTTACATTTCCATTACTTTCTACTTAATAACTAAAAAGCTTCTATCTTAAAAACTATAATTTTACAATTAAATTAAAAAACAAATGTACATGATCATCTACAGATCGTTCATGTCTCCAATTTGCCTCCTCCTCCTCCCTCTCATAGAGCCAGAGTGACAAATATAGGGACCGAGTCTTCACTTTCGATAAAGAAGGATTGGATTCAACTTTTTTAGAGGTTTCAATCTGGGGCAAAGAGAAGAAAAGGAATGAAGAGGCAACGCAAGAGTGCTGCCTAGGTGCTGTCTTCTGATCTGTAAGAGACGCCTAAGAAAGTGTCTCTAGATAATCCTTTGGCTCCACGATGGTACACTCTGGAATCAGAGAAAATTAAAATGAAATAAGCTAAAGTTTGCCAGTAAAAGATAAACATTTGGAAGCCCACCTTCGCATTCTCGGGCAGATTTTAAGCCACCGTTTTCTGCTCGTGCATTTCTTCTTTAATTTTCCAGGAGTTACACTAATGGACGTGGACTCAAACATTCACTGTGTCACTGTGTGGGCTTCCACCGGAGTTGGAACCATAAAAGTCACTTGGACATGACCTCATATTCAAGTACCTCGACATGCAAAAAAAAAGAAGATAAAAGTGGGCATTCCATCTTCCACCCTCGATGCTCCAGATCTGCTCAAGATGTGCCCTTTTTTCAAGTAGAATTAACAAAAGTGGACATCTCCATATCTGCTTTTCGATAACAGGGGTCGTACTTGTTTGTTGCCAAGTCACATATGACGGAAGTGTTTGGGAACGCGGTTCAACCCGTGTTCTTAAAAAATTTAAATTTTTTTGTTTTGTTAAAATTTAATATGGTTTGTATGTTTTGGATCGTTTTGATGTGCTAATGTCAAAAATAATTTTTAAAAAATAAAAAAGCATCATTAACATGTATTTTAACATGAAAAGTTATTTAAAAAATATATATAACCACACTGTCAAAAACGCTCTAAATCCATGTGAGATTCCAGCAGCGCTGCGCGAGAAAAGACAACTTCTGAAACAAAAGAAATCACACGACACGTTATTGTGTTCGATCTTGGTTCGAGAAGAGAGAGAAGATCTGTTTGGTTAATATTTTAATTTAATACATATGAGAATAATCTCATCATTTTATCAAATTTAGAATTTTATATTAACCTAGAACATAAATTGAAAATTTTAAAAATAACAAAGGGCCGGCGAGTGAAAAAATAGCCGCTACACCGAGTAATTTTCCCATTTCCTTGGCTTGCCATTCACAAGGCACACCAAAACATTCCCCACTTGCAAGAGAAGCAATTTGTTACTCAGACGAGGAGACCATTAAAATGACCAACCGATGTCTAGAGCTCACGGTGCTGCAACTGTACAAAAAATATTGCTTTTTCACTGAGCAGCTAAAGGCAGGTGAGGTTGACTTGAAAGGTTGCGTCTCCTCGTGTGCTTAGGAAAAAAGTAGCTCTTCAAACTTGGGGAGGGTAGGGGAAGAGATTGAAAATCAATTTTCATAAGAGTCTTCGGCACTGTTTATTTATTTTTATGTTTTAAAAGTCTTTTTAGAAAAAAATTAATTTTTATTTTATTTTTTTTTTCAAATTAATTTTTTTTATGCTTGCAAATTATTTTATATACTAATATTAACAATAATTTTTTTAAAATAAAAATTTTATTTTAATATATTCTTAAATAAAAAATATTTTAAAAAATAATAAACTTCCAAACATTTTATCCTCTTGTTCACTGGACTTGCAAGGTATTTAATAAATTCAAAAATTAATCGTGATGTACGTAAACTGACCCGAACATTCTAGATTAAAAAAAAAAAAAAACTCGTCACCTAACGTTAGCGCAACCCAAGGGATTTGCCACCGAAAGAAGTACCTATCGTTCCAAATCAGGGCAAGGACTCGTGTTACGATCACAGGGATTTCATAATCGAATAGCTAATTGGCCAGCTAGCTTATATATTACCCTTTCTCGTTCAATTACTGTAGTGATATTTTATGTTCTTGAAAGTGATTGGTTTTTAAAATATTTTATATTTAAAAATATATTAAAATTATTTTTTTATTTTTTAAAAATTATTTTTCACATAAAAACAAACGGTTCTAGAAAAAACTATTTTATCCTATTGTCTTACATTTCTCTCCTCAATCAAAGCCTCAAGGAGTGCCTTTATAAGGACGCGGGTGTGAGAACAGTAATCGGAATCAATCACCAATGGTTATTCTTTCTTCAGAACAGCACAGATCCTAAAACAATCAGAATGGATGCTTCACAACCATGGTGATTCCAGAAATCGCCATGCCATCATGCGCCTACGAATCACATTCAGAACCCATCCACTCTGTTAACAATTTGAAAATGCAAAAATCTCGAAATCTCAAGATCTCAATCTAAGAACCTGTCACCTAGAAGTCACATCTCGATTTAAACCCAGGAATCATGCTCTCAACTCAGTCTCCATGTCAGGGAGAAACTGAATAAGAGCTTTAATGTCCATCTTCCCTGATTATAACCTCATCACAGCTCATATCATTTAAGCATCTCTTTCCGGGCAATATCCTTATTGTAAATTATGCATAATCTGAGTTTCATGGCCTAGGCCATGTTTGTTTCTCGAAAAATGATTTATAGAAAATCATTTTCCAAACTTTCCTGTATTTGTTTGCCATTAGAAAAATTGGTCAACAAAAACACTTTCTAGTTAAAGAAAAATTTGGTTTGGTTTCCAGGAAAGTGTTTTCCTGAAAAATTTGGACGGAAAACATTTTCCGGAACTTGTAAAAAAATTAGAAATATCATATTATTTGTTGATTATATCAAATTTGATCCTCAAACTTTTGATTGCTATATATATATATGTATTTTGTTTTGAATATTTATTTTTTAATTTCATCTCTTAAAATTTAATTTTTATATTAACTTTGATCCTCATTTTTATAATTGTTATTTGTTTTTGCCTTATCATTTTCTTATTGAAATTTTTTATCTATCAAATTTGGTCCTCATTATTTTGATTGTTATTTATTTTATTTGAAATAATTTATGAAATGTTAATTATTATTATATTAATTTCTTAATCTTTCGTTTTTATTTTATTTTTTAGATTTGATTTCTATTATTTTGATTATTATTTATTTTATTTGAGATAATTTATGAAATTATATTTTTTTTCAATTTCATCATCATTCAACCTTTTAATTTATAAGATTTGTTCCTTATTATTTTAATAAACTTAAGAAAATAAAACATTAATAAGTTATTTTCCATAACATAACCAAACACTGGAAAGTGTTTTCCAACTTATTTTTCATTACACTAAACATCGAAAAATAATTCACTTTTTTGGAATTCACTTTTTCAGAATTCATTTTCCAAAAAAAAATTACTTTCCAGCAAACAAACAAACCTTAAACACTTTCTTCCTTAACATCTCAGGTGGCACACGCCAAACGCGATTCCATGAAGCAACGACCGATAAAAGATTACAAAGAAGAGCAGAAAAATCATACACCATGCATGCATATTCCCAAGCAAGCTAACATCCAGGAGATAAGCCCCGATTATTTGAAACGAGTTTCATCCACAAAGGTCATTGCTGTATACTATTGGAATGGTCAATGGTGTCTTGAAAACAATCAAGTGTAAAGCAACAATTTATTGACATTCAACATTTCAGCCATTGCTAGTACATGGAATCAATGGATAGATAACATATCCATTCACCCACGACCCACTTATTATGATCAGTCAAGGCAATGCTGATTGTCTTTAAGACACCAGCCCCAACGCTAACAATTGTTGTTATAGAATTAAGATCACTAAACACTAGAACGTGAATAAGGGGTGTCATCAAATTTAATAATTAATATAAATTATTTCAAGTAAATATAATAACTAATAATATAATTAAAATATTTAAAATAAAAAAATAATAGAATTACAAACTTGTTTTTAATGCGGCTTGACAACCCTAAATCAATATCTCAAGTACTAAATCATATCTAAGTATTGTTGTGGAACCTAAGAAATGTATAATTTAAATATACAGATGTGTAAACTCTTATTGAAACGTAAGACTGAAAGTGGTATGATCTCAACGAGTGATAGAAACCACGATAAGAAATAATAGATAAATAATGATATATAATGGAGGGGATGACCTCCATAAAATGAATTTTGATCTAGAATTCATAAGGATAGAGAAACTACTAAAGCGTTTTGATGGATAAAATATAAGGAAAATGATAAAATGTTTATAAAGAATAAGTGAGGCAATAAATAATAAATTATAATAAAGGATAGTGCAATGAAAAAGGCAAGACTGAAGATGCAATTACCAATTAAAAATTAGTAGTGTTCCTTTGAAACGGTAATAAGCTCAATACATAAATAAAGATGGAAATTTTAAAACGAATATATTCTAAAATAATAAAATGCCCTTAAAGGTTTAGAATAGGGGTGATCATTTTCGGTTTGGTTTTTATCAAAAAAAAGTAACCAAACCGAAATTTAAAAAAAAAAACCGAAACCGGTTCAAACCGACCGGTTTCGGTTCAATTCGGTTTTTTAGGACAAAAATCGGTTCAAACCAGTTTGGCTCAGTTTGGCTCGGTTTTTTTCGTTTTGTCTCAGTTTTTTTGGATTTTTTTCGGTTTGGGTTCGGTTGGGTTTTTTCAGTTTCTGGCTTATAAACCGAACTGAACCGGTCGATTTTTTTAAAATTTTAATCAGTTTTTTTTTATGGTTCGGTTTTTTCAGTTATTTTTTTCTGGTTTTCTCGGTTTTCTTGATTTTTCAGTTTTTTTGCTCACCCCTAGTTTAGAAGGATAATTGATATGATTTTATGTGAAGATTGAACAAGAAAATCTAGATTGTTGACGAAAAGTCATGAACTAACCAATTTTACATTAGAATGCAGAGCTCTAAATCCAATCATCGGATTGGGATGCAATTTTGCATAAAGTCTATTAATATGTTTTCCTACCTTGGTTAAAGATCTCTTCTCAATCGGAGTTCGGTAAAGACTAGAGATTTAAGTAGAAATAAACCAGATAGTTTATATGAAAAATAAAACAAATACATAAAAGCATAAATGAGGGACAAAATTGTAATTAAGGTAAAATATGTCTTTAAAACAGCAAAGAGGCCACTAGTCCAAAAAAAAACAGAGAGACAATAGAGAAAATTCGGCTAGAGAGAGAAGTGCAGAATTTGAAGGAGCCAATAATACTCCGATGGCAATATCTCTGGCATCCACCGTTGGATCGTGCTACGTTTTGGATATGTTGTGCTTCTCACACTCCTCTACTAACTGACCGGAGGGATTTGAAGGCAAGATATTTGTTTGATAGAAATCATCATCGGCAATTTTCTAGAAGATAAAAGGAAATACACCTGCAAGGCAGTTTTGGTTACCGGCCGATTTATCTCTCTTCCACCGTTGGATTATGTTTATTTTTTGATATATGGTGCGTCTATATGTTGCCTTTATTATGAACGGTGGAGATCGGAAACACACCTCTTCAAAAATGTGTCGTTTATGTTGAACAGTAGCTCGTTAATTTTCATGTTAGCTCGGTTTTATTCAGATTTAGGGTGATTTAACCGTTGGATCATTCTGAATTTGAGAAGTATTGTGCATGATTATGAGATCTATATTCTGACCGTTGCATTCTAAAATAACATCTAAGGTGGATGTCCTATTGCCTTTTGACTCTATTGTTAGTTTTGGCCAAATTTAAGAAACTAGTAATAGATTCAAAAGACAATAGTTCATCCACCTTAGCTTTTGTTTTAGAACCCAAAACTCAGAACATACATATTAGAATCATGCACAATATATCACAAAATCAGAACGATCCAATGGTTAGATCTCCCTAGATCTGAATATTACTGAACTAACCTAAAAATGAACGAGCTATTGTTCAACATAAACGAAACCCTGCCGAAGCGTGTGTTTCCGATCTCCACCATCCAGAATGAAGGCAACATCTAGGCACACCATATATCAACAAATTGACATAATCCAACGGTGGAAGAGAGAGAACCGGCGACCAAAACTTCCCTGCAAGTGTATTTCCTTTTGTTTTCCAGGAAAATGTCAATGATGATTTCTGTCAAACGGATTGCGTGCTTTCCAATCCCTCTGGTCAATTAGTAGAAGATTGTGAGAAGAACAACATAATCCAAAATTAACATGATCCAACAGTGGATGTTAGAGATAGGGCCACTGGAGCATTATTGGCTCTTCTAAATTCTACACTTCTCTTTCTAGCTGAATTTTCTTTATTGTCTCTCCTTCTTTCTTTTTTTTGGACTGGTGGCCTCTTTGCTGTTTTAAAGGTATAAACCTCTTTTACAATATACATTTTCTATCTATTATCAGTATACATCTAATATCCTATCTCATTTGTCGAGAATAATCTCATTTTGGAAATCTCAACACAACTCAACGGTTTTCAAACTCTATCTCCTTATAAATTAATTCTCACTTGATACTAAGATATTCCTCTCTTGATATCATTAATTTATCTCATTCTTTTGGAATAACTAATCAATATTTTTCCTCTTATTTTTTTTAAGATAATTGTTAATACTAACGAATCTCATTAGTATCATTAGTCTCTCAGTATTGAGTTAAACTAATCAGTTACATTCACGTGCCGATATTCTTCCCCATAATAGTTTATCAAATCTTATTCACATCTGGTTTACCATCAAAGTTGCCGATGTCAAGAATCATTGACATCACTAGCCTCCTTACTTAGAGTAACTAATCACACCCGAAATGGTTGTCGATACCAATATAACTCATTGATCATTAATTATTCTCGACTTGAAATAATTAATCAACTTATCTTTTTCACTTAACCAGGAGTAATCATGTCGATACTAGTAATCTTTACTAACATCATTAGTCACCCAATTGTTCGAGATCGACTAATCAATGTAAGAAATATCGGCACCGATAAAATCTCATGTTATTGAATTAGATGTGTTATGTTAATGACGATTAGTTAGGTTGAGATCCAAGATGATTGGATCGGGATGTGAAATATAATTGAAAGTGTAATATGATTTTATCGATAACTTGAAACCTTTTAGTTAGGTGAAACTCTGCCAAAATTTTAGTAGAAATTTTGATGGAACCTATAAAAAAAAAATTACCTAAAAATTTTCAATGTATCGCGAATTTTTTTTTGTAGAAATCAAGGTTGTTACAATTGTATTTCTTCACTAGTTTAGGTTCAAGAATATAATAACTACTCAATGAAACTACAATTATTTTTATACACCACTCGAAGAAATTATTTATTCAAGAATTTTTCTCATCCGATTATCTTCAAGATTTCTCTCTTGATGAAATTTTATTACTAGTACCTAGAATTTTTACCGAACTCTCGAAAATCTACATGAATAATTTGTTTTTCACAACTCTCTTAGTACAGTACAGGGGACAATACAATTTAAATTATAATCTCTCTATAACTCACAATTGTGTTTAAGTGTTGTGAAAATAAAAATAAATACTTCTATGCTAGAATATAAATTTATAATATCATAAATTAAAATATGATTAATAATTAATGATTTTATAATTATTTTGCTTATAATAATAACTTGTATATAATACATTTTCGAATCTTCTTTTAACTTTACAATTAAAAGCAAGCTGTATATATATATATATATATATATAAACCAATCATTATAATTCCACTAGAAACTTAAACGTTCAATAAGTTCAAATTAAACGTTCAATAAGGTCAAATTGATCCAATCAATCGACCGACTAGTTTCAATAAAATTCTTAAGTTCTTAATCTTAAGTGTTCATCGACCACTCATACAAAAATCAAGATTTATCAATTTATCCTAGGTGAATTCGAACTGCTTATTTTAATTTTATTATCAATTCTAATATGTAAATTCATTTTAATTGTGCTTTAAGTAAAATATTTTACCATTAAGATAAATACTTAATCTAAATATTCAATTTTTTATATATTTTTCATATAAAATTATTTAAAATTTATTCTCAACCATGAGTTTATTTTCTATACACATATAAACATGAACATGCAACATGCAACATGCAACGGAGTTAAAAGATCAACAAGCCCACCAAACTCTACATAAAAAATCCCAGTCACACTCCATGGCCAAGCTAGCCATTTCCACAAGAAATACACTATAGCACACCAGAAATTCCAATACTTGAATCAGTTATGTACTTATTCCCATTCGGTTCTGTTTCGAAGTAATTAAAGCCAAAAGTAGTGCAAAGAACAGAGATGAACAATTGCCATTCTCATATTCCAAAGCATATTACCATCAGTTCAATTAAAAACCCCAATTTGTTAACAGTTACATCCATAGAAACCAGGCAGTGCATTAACCCCAAAGCCTCAATCATAACCCCGGGAAAACAAAAAATACATTAAATTGACAACAATTAATCTCTACTCATGAAGAGTACCCAAGATATCTTCGTCCCTATACAAAACATACCTGCAAGAGGAAAAAAATCACCAACACGGATCAACAACAACAAAAATAAATTAGTAACCAAACCAAAAAAAAGAACCATAAAACAAAACTTTAAATCATTATGAATACATACTCTTTTTCACCAAGCTTGACTTGGGTGCCCCCATATTCAGGCAAAAGCACAGTGTCACCTTCCTTCACAGCTGGAGGGATAGTGTTCCCTTCAGAGCTCCTCAACCCAGGACCCACAGATATCACTTTCCCTGAGTTAAGCTGTTTTCATTCAAAACTCATCACACCCACTTAGTTTAACTCTAATCTTAATTTAACAAAGAAACACATTCAGACAGAGATATAGGAGAACCAAAAGTAAATGAATTACCTTAGTGGATGCCTCAGGGAGAAGAATACCAGCAGTGGTTTTGGAGGGAGGGATAATTTTCTCCACCAGGACGCGGTTAAGAGTGGGAATCAAGCGCCTTGCCATTCTTTTCTTTTGCTAAGAAACTCTGGCAAAATGAAAGAGTGAAGTTGCAGCTGCAGATCTCTCCTTTTAAAACAAGAGGTTGGATTGCCGTTGGGGAGGAAGGAATTGGGGATCAAGTTTCTCTAGAGAGAAACGGAAGGTTCTAGATTTAGGTCCTAGGGTTTTATCAGGGTTTTGCATTTACTTGAAGGGCTCCATGTCATTATGGGTATCCAGTTTCAAGTATGGGTTAGGAGCGGGGATGAAAATGGGCTGGATTCTGGCCCGTTAAACAAACCCCAAATCCGACCCACTTAAAAATGCAGTGCCCTGTACTCGGCCCAGCATACATGCGTTAAAGAATCACCCCCCAAAATCCATACCCGCCGCGATGTGCATCGAAAATAGATTTTCACTGATTTTCATTTTTTACTCTTTACTTTTCGAAAAATTATTCTGATCCTTCTGTTTTTAATATTTTTTTTCCAAGTAAGTTTTTGGTCCTCGATTCTTTTGAGATACATGTTGGTTTCTAAGTCAAAAAAGGTTTTTGCGATTATATTTTTTTAATTTAAAAAATTGGAGTTGTATTTTATCATGTTTCAAGCTCCATGATGGATCATTTTCGTGAAATACAAAGTATTAATTTGAGATCAACAGTTAAAGTATTTCACAAAATAAAGTTCACCATATAAAATAACCAATGATTTTAGAGAAAAAACCTTATAATCACACACTAACTTACAGGGATGAAATGCTAGTCTTTGATGCCCAATTGATTTAGATTTCATAAACATGATATGTCATTTTTTTCGAGAAATCCCAAGAAAATCACTTGTACTAGGTATTTGTCCTTACAGGCTTGTACATGTATAGCTGAGTTTGATACTTCTCGAAGATATCGTGGACTCGATGAAAAAGTATTCTTCTAGGAATGAAAAAAAATCATGATGGAGGTTCTTATATCTTTCTTTATTTTAATTGAATAAAATGCTGGTTTGACTCCTTTTCAATTGATATGGGCGGCTCTGATTCATTAATGGAATGGTGAATATAAGGTCCATGTTGAGAAAATTAAATACATGGAGATCGATTTTAGAAGAAATTAAAAATACTGGGATGATTTCCACTATTAACCCGCTCTTAATTTCTGAAGAGATAGTGAAATACGATGCTCAGAATGAGGGCAAAAGAGAGAGTAGAAAATAATGAGACAAAAACAAAACGTGAGCGGCAGGATTCGAACCTGCGCGGGCAGAGCCCACATGATTTCTAGTCATGCCCGATAACCACTCCGGCACGCCCACGCGATGGTCTTCATATGGCAGTAGGAATTATTAATTATACAAACATGCGGTGTAAAATATTTAATAAGATTTTTTTTTTTTTGCGAAGTAGAATTGTAGATACAAATTTGGGGAAATAACAGTAGGAAAATAACACGGGGTATCAAGTCATATATGATATCTCAACTTTTTTTTTTTAAAAAATAAATTAATTAATTCAAACTTCATTCCTACTATAGAATAAGTGTTTTTTTCTTATACAAACTTGACAAGTAAAAAGAACATGTGCTATATTCTTGTATAAGAATGAAGTTTGATTTATTTAAATTTAAATTTTAAGAGTAAGAATGGAGTTTGATTTATTTTTAAAACTTAAATTTTAAAATAACTTTTAGATTTAGCTACAATATGCTAACTCCATCAATTTAAATTGAATTTGAAAGGCTGGGGATTTGAAAGAAACCTCAGAGGAAATTCCAATGAATTAGTCTAGTATACTTGACGAGAGCTTAGAATAGTTATGTTTTTCTTTTTCCTCTTTCGTTTGTTTTATTCCGATTTTTTTTCGTCGCCCTTTTCTGTTTTATGGGTTCTCCATTTTCCCTTTTCTTTTCTTTAAAGTTTTTATCTTTTTTATAGATTTTCGAAATTAATTCTCCTTTTGATGTTAATATTGGGAGTACTTTTTTTTATGATAAAAAGACCTATATACGTGTGTGTGTGTGTGTGAATTCTAAGGGAAAAAGGGTTTTATTAACTTATTAATTTTTTTTCTTCAGGGACATGCACGAGGAAGACAATCCCTGATTTATAAGGCAGAGTAGGTTGAATATTAAGCTCCATCGTTATTCCTCGCACGAAGAATACAATCTGGTGGTTAATTTTTTCAGGGCTCTCAACAATTTCCATGTTGGAATTCCTAACTGCTAAGAATCCATTTTTCAGTTTTAGTCTGGTCTTCCTTTTCCTCACTGTATCTTTCGAATTTTTTTTTTATTTCTTTCATCATTGTTCTATTCATCCCATCAAAATATATATATATATATATATATATATATATGGGGTGTTATGATGTGTTGTAATCAATAAATATATATATATATATATATATATATATATATATATATATATTTATTTATTTATTTATTGATTACAACACATCATAACACCCCGTTTTTAAATTACTTAGATAGTCTTTAAATTTAAACCTGTTAAATAATATTAATGTAGTTTTATTTATTAAAATTAGAATAATACTTTTAGTTTAATATATATATACTTTATTTGTATTTAGGTTAAAACTAAACACTCATAATATACAAAATATTTAGAATTCTAATCTCTTTTTTACGTTTAATATTAATTATTTTAACAAAACCAACTATAGTTTCATAAATTGTTGCCTAATAAAAATAACAATTTTTTTCTCGACCTTCCTAAAAAATAATGTGCGCGCGCGGATAACCTCAGTCGCTATCGGACCTTCTTGCTGTTGATGTTGGGCTATGGAGACGTGTAGAACTCTTTTCCCAATGATATCCTGTGGAGGAATTCGTGGAACAGGAATCCATGTATGAAAATAAAGGCAGCAAAGCACAATCTTTTATAAAATGCTATGGTCCTGTCCCTATATATAAAGTAGTATTTTTCTTTAATTCGATATTGAAAACCTCTGGAAACAGCAAAGACATGTCATATGCTTTCGGAGGGCAAAGTGATGGATGATGGAATATGAAAGAAGAAAGGGAAACAAAACAATGTCCTTGCAATGTCAACTATATTTGAAAAAGTAGAACTGGGTGCGAAAGATCTTTTCTGCTAGTTAACAAATGACTGGTGGTGGTCGAGAAGAAATTAAGACATGTCTTTCATGCCTTCGTATGAGCTCCAACAAGTTGGTGCAATGATGCATGGTCTGGAAATTTTCTTTATGGTATGTGTGTTAATGATAGAACTGCAGCAGCGATAATGGTGGTGATCTATTCTGTTGAATCTTTTAAGTGGCTGTCCATTTCACACAGGCTTCACTGAATATTCATTTCTTTATAGGTCCCTCTCCTAACAATCGAGTGGTCGGAAATTTCTTTGTTTTGTTTTCGGTTAATGGGAGACTTGATGAATTTTCACTATTAGAACACGTTGCAAGAGGAAAGAAGGCATTTTTCAGATAGTGGCGATTGAATTCTGATCAAAGGTTACAGAACTAGAGAACAAAAGAACTTGCAGCCCATGTTGTTAACACATGCCATTTCTTTCAGCACTCGAATTCAGATTATGCCACATATCATTGCGATACAGTGGGGTTTGAATGGTTTTTGCACCAGCCGAACGAACAGTCTCTCTCTGTTTTTTTTTTTGAGCTTTGGTTCAAGGATGACCGGGCAATAACTAAGCTTGTTGCCAATTGTGAAATTATGAAGTCTTTAATTGGGACCTTAGACTGCACATTGGCAGCTTGAATCTTTCACTTTCTTCACTTCCTCTGTCTCTGTAAAAAACCAATTTCTTATTTTTAGTTAGAAATGAGAAATCTCACCTATAATGTTTCGGGAAGAGCAAGACATGATTGCCTGTTAAGTCACGAATCTACTGTCAAATTAAAATTTATTCTAAAGCTATTTGGGCATTTAGCAATTATGCGATTTGATGATTATTATACCAGCCTCGTAAATTATTGATAATTGCGTGACCCTGAACATCTATATAAACATCATAATCATACAAATCCACGATCATCGCACACAATCTAAAATGTAAGTGCACTGACCATGATCCCATTTTAGGTAGATATTTGTTGTGAAAAACCTACAATTATTGATGAACAGTACCGTAATTAAAAAAAACTAGAAAAAACATAAAAGTAATATAATTATATTCATAGTAGCGAAGAGTTTTATTTTCACTAAAACAATGTTACATAATATATATTTATAATAAACTTTAAATCATTCAAAGAAAACCTAATCATCCCAAAAATACTGTAATCATTCAAAGATAAATGGCCCGTCGCCTGAGCTGAGTTCACGCTTCATTCAGATAGATGCAAGAACAAAGAAGATAAGCACCTCAAACAAAGCTCGTGATTAGTTATTCGTTTACTTGCACCTTAACTTTGTGTCTCGCGTTGTCATTCCTTTCTACAACAAATGATTACCTCCTTTTCTGCTCCAATCTCTTCTTCTATTCTATCCTTTTATTTCCTTAAAACCCTATAATTCTCGAGTTCGAACAAGAAAGTAAGTGCGGGAGAACCTCGAAGTATGGGAAAATAAAAGAGTAGATTTGATGAGGATTTGGATATCCAAAGCCGAGCTTATCTCTTGTCACAGTTATGGTTCAAAAGTGGCCATTCTATGAACTCTGCAAATAATGGTGCTAGTTATAATTATACTTTGGCAGTTAGTGCGGGACTTCCCTTGCATGGCTGGTTCGGAAAGGTCAAACCACTTTTTGGTGGGTCCAAATGGCCACTTGTGATGTTTTCACATACTAGCTAATAATAATCAATATACCAGTATAGAAAAGCTCAAGCATTAAACATAAACAAGTGGACTAACTATGCTCATTGGATTCTCAAGTGAAACCTGAACCCCACTTATATCAGCCTATTAACCTATGAATAGTATTTCTTGCCTGATTGTGATATGGAGGTGTGTTTTTGTAATTTAACGTGTTTTTAAAAGTATTTTTTAATTTGTTTTTTCTTGGAAAAATATTAAATTATTATTTTTAAAATTATTTTAATGGATTAATGCCAATTTTTTTTAAAAATATATATATAAAGAAATAAGATTAATGCATTTTCAATTAAAAAAGATTAAAAAAGATTGTAAAAAAACCCTTAAATCACATTACCAAATAACAATTCAGTGTGATTACCTTTGACCAGCATTTGTTCAGCTGATGCTGCACTGTACACCTCTCCTGTGACAAAACAAATATGGCATGAGCTGTGAAAAAAAAAGCGGGACAAATATAGTATGCTGATCCATTGAGTAATTAACTGTATGAAGATTCCCTACTCCGTGACATAAATAGCCACTTCCGCGTTGGATTTTTGCCTGCTGGTATCATTTGCATGTTGATTTTTTATTTATTTATTTCTATAATCTTTTCAGCTTGGCCTTGGAATGATGGGATTTCTTTCATACCGTAGAGCACCTGTTCTTGTACAGTGTTGTGTGTTTGGCATTCCAGTTGCCGTTGCCGTTGCCGTGGCCGTGTAAAAAAATGCAGGAGCGGTGGCTAACAAGCCATCCCAACAACAAGATGGCCTTAAAGATTTTGCAGCTAAATTCCATTAGGACCACGAACAGCAGCAAAAAGTGTTCAGAGTAAATTTATCGTGTAAATCAAAACTTAATATGACTAAAAAATTTTCATAAACGCAAGAGTTAAGCATGGATTGTCTATTCAAGATTCGACGAGGTTTTTAGTTTCAATTCTCAGAACTTGTGCAAATACAGGGAGGGGAGGGGATAAAGAAAACTAGAAACGGGTCATTTTTTTGTGTAATGTACAGCAACATCTGTGGCAACTGGCAACTCGGGTCTAAGTGGTACAGAATGCACACTGACTCTCATTTTGGATACCCATCTCTGTACTGTATTAAAGACTTGTAACCATCCTCATAAAATCCATAACCATCTTATAGAGAAGCGCGCCGTCTCTGAAACGAAAATAAAACTGAAGACCGGGGGAGGCAGCATATTCCTCGGAATATTCCAACTTCGGAAACCCACATTTGCCATCACCTTGCCAGACAAGGACGGTTAATTTAAATAAGTAAACTGATATAAATTCAAGACACAAATCTGGTAGGCTGGGATTTAAGTTTTGATCGCAAATTAAAGGAAGAAAAGATGGTAGAATATGACTTTAAAGTTATTATTTCAAAGCTATGATTGATCAAACTTGTTGAACTCAAGCACATTGAATATAAATGAAACGAGATTATAAACCTAGAACATTACCTCAAATCGTAGTGGTCTGAAGCAACACTAATAATCAACCATAGACTCCAATACGGGGTTGGTTAATTATTGGCATGCTTAGGATAAAGTTTTAGTAGCATTAGCCTCTTTCATGACGGTAATCTAAACTTCATCATGGTATAATTATGGTAAAATTCCTTCAGAAATGTGTGTATATGACAGCTATATACATGTGCCAATAGCTTGACTGCCTTCCATTAATCTTACAACCAGAATGTTAATGAACGGTACCAGAACTTATTTAGCACCCTGTGATCAGTTGTCATCTCTTCATTTCCTTTTATAAATGGAAATGCAGTTTCCCAATAATTAAAGAAATGAACTTTTCGTGCACACATATTTCATCCAGCCTTTCGTTATGACCCTTTAGGATTAGAAATTCGGAACATATGCGGACCGTTCATAGGGATTCTAACAATTTGAATGATAATTCTTATTTATTTATTAAATTCTAATATAATCCTCCTGTTTTAACATGTAAATGATAAATGCGCGCATCTCTGTAAGAAGCAAAAAGAGTTAGCGGGCTCAATCAGAGAATGCTTGTTTGATAAGGCTCTCGTCAAGAGCCGACCTCTCTCTCCTCTCCATAGCTTTTCTTTCTGTCTTGGAGACAGGTACTTTGTTTGCTAGCGGTCTAGAGAAATTTGATTGATAGGGTGCACACTCATATAAAAGTAGAGGCATTGCTCAAACAAACCACATCAAGAAAACAAAAACCCTCTCCATGCCATGGAGCCTAACGCCAGCAATAACATGCAACCTGATAATTGCCTGGAAATAACACCTATGGAGGTGCACAAGGTTGTCCCACCACCCCATAGGAGCACCATACAGAAGCTCAAGAGTAGACTTAAAGAGACCTTCTTCCCTGATGACCCTCTGCTGCAATTCAAAAGACAGCCATTGGGCACGAAATGGATACTTGCAGCTCAGTATGTCTTTCCCATTCTTCAATGGGGTCCTAATTACAGCTTCAAGCTTTTCAAGTCTGATATTGTTTCCGGCCTTACCATTGCCAGCTTAGCCATTCCACAGGTCAGCAACCAAATATTTTTTTTCTCCTAAATCTTGAACAAGATTGTAATTATAAAACATCTTTATCCATTAAGTTGATCCTTCTGTGTAATCATCTTTTTAGGGCATCAGTTATGCTAAGCTTGCAAGTCTACCTCCCATAGTGGGTCTCTGTGAGTAAAATATAGTTCTGATTACTTTGTTTTTTTCATCTTACTATTTATATACAATACTGCTTGATTGAATTTTCTTTTTCTTGAAACAAAAAAATGCAGATTCTAGCTTTGTTCCTCCTCTTGTGTATGCTGTTCTTGGAAGCTCCAGGGACCTTGCTGTAGGACCAGTTTCTATTGCTTCTCTTATACTGGGATCAATGCTTAGGCAAGAAGTATCTCCTATCAATGACCCTCTCTTGTTTCTTCAACTAGCCTTTTCTTCGACTTTCTTTGCTGGCCTCTTCCAGGCTTCGTTAGGATTGTTAAGGTAAGTTTTCTTGCCTTCTTTCCTATTTTTCCTCTTAATTTTCAACTGAAAGTGCTGATTCTGTGTTGGCCTGAATGGCTGCAGGCTTGGTTTCATCATCGATTTTCTTTCCAAGGCAATTCTAATTGGATTCATGGCTGGAGCTGCTGTCATAGTCTCTCTCCAACAACTAAAAAGCCTCCTTGGAATCACTCATTTCACCAAACAAATGGGACTCGTTCCTGTTTTGAGCTCTGCTTTCCACAATATCAACGAGGTAATTGGTTAGTTTACCCCTCACCAAAACACAAGCATATATAATTAATTAAAGAAGTTGAACCCCCTCCTAATTTATGCAAGGTGAGGTTCCCACTATTCTACCAATCGAAATTATAATTATAGCATAATCAATCCACTTAACAACAACCTTAGATGGGAGAGTTATTGTTCAAGCTGCTAAATTAGCCAAAGCTTTTCCCTATTTCAGCTCCCCATTCAATATTTATCACTACATAAAGCTAGACCATGCCAGACAGTACAATGGTTAAAGCGTAATAATCATCTGAAGGTTTCAGATTCAAACTCTAAAAAGTACGGGAAGGACCATCCCATTATGTAGCCGAGGGCAATTTACGTTAACTACAAAAAAACTACAAAAAGATGTCTAACTTGACAAAATCCCAGCTAATTATTTGATACTCCTAGTACCGTACTACAAATTAGAGTGGATAATTCTGACCATATAGATGATGTTTGTGCAGTGGTCATGGCAAACGATACTGATGGGGTTTTGCTTCCTTGTGTTCCTTCTACTGGCTAGACACGTCGTATGTCATTCTTTCCACTCTCCTTGTCTTGAAGTAACATATTATTAAATGCATAGTATTTACTGTTAACAAGTACTTGAAACCGCCGTGAGAATCACTTTCTGTTTCTATTTTTCCAAAAATATTTATTGCAGAGACGGTTTTATTGTCTATATTCCCTGGTTTTGCCCCCCTCTTTTATCATTGATTGGAGTCGTTCTTTTCTGCTAGAATAGATGCACCCTCGTATCTTCTCTTATGACCATAAGATCATACACCCTCTCTGGCCTCTCGCCACTGTATACCGGTCATATTAGTTCATTTCATTACAGGCAGCAGAGTGTCTTTCTTAATTCTTATACAGTGAGATATGGTATCCAGATACTCTCTTTTTTTCCCTCCTTTTTGGTAGAAAAGCATTCAGATACTCTTTACCGTCATAGCGGTGGCGTCATTCCATTAAAAATTAAAGTTCGTGACAATTTAAATATAAACTAGTGAAAGAAATGAAACACGAGACGCTATTTTTTTTTTCTTTGATTGTTTAAATGGGCTTGGTTTAGGTCTGTTTCGGCACATCCTATGGACTAGATAATAGGCCGGAATCTATGGATGGGCCTAATGTTTTTCAGCACAAACCAGCTCCTTTGCAAATTATGATTTCTAAGATTTTGAAAACTCAAAACCATAGAATGGCTTATCTTAAGTAAATATTCCAGTACATGTTCTGATATGATAAAAAAAGAGAGGAAGAAAACAGTAAATATTCCAGTACCTTCTCTTTGTTACAGTGATAGATGTTTGAATTTTTACATGGTAACGTGTGCCTCACAGAGCATGAG
Organism: Populus trichocarpa; assembly: GCF_000002775.5. Taxonomy (NCBI): domain Eukaryota; kingdom Viridiplantae; phylum Streptophyta; class Magnoliopsida; order Malpighiales; family Salicaceae; genus Populus; species Populus trichocarpa. The sequence goes on along the minus strand of NC_037292.2, from coordinate 8,554,461 downwards.
AAAACCAAAGCTGTTTTGGGTTTCAGCTGGAGCCCCTCTTGTGTCTGTGATCCTATCTACTATCCTGGTTTTTGCATTCAAGGCACAGCATCATGGGATCAGTGTTGTAAGTTTTAGGTCCCACGCAAATATATTACCCCTTCATGGAAGATGTTGCTTATCATTGGACCTTTCTGTTATTTTTAGATTGGTAAGTTGCAAGAAGGGCTAAATCCTCCCTCATGGAACATGTTGCATTTTCATGGAAGCAACCTTGGACTGGTTATTAAAACCGGCCTTGTTACTGGCATTATTTCCCTCACTGTAAGTTCTTGTTTTACTTGTCTTGCAATTATTTTTCATACATTCAGTAGCATTTATGCGGTTTAGAAGGAATCTGTATTTTTTGAACTTGAAAGAACGATCAGGGGAATGGGGATAGAGCTGGTCTGCATTGCAATTGTATTTCACATGTTCTGGAATAATAGCTACAATATCTGGAAGCTACTGCCAGTTTCATGGGCTAACAATACATGGACCAATTTGTGTTTAAACCAAGCTTTCTAGGCAGATTGGTTGATGACCTGAAGTTTCAAGTTCAGTAACTATTGGTGTTTACACAGTGCATGACTCTTGAAAGACAGCTTCTTTTCAAATCTTCTTTTTTTTCATTGACCGAAACTTCTTTAATTTCTGTTTGAGTAAACTTAATGAAACGTGTTGTTAATGCGAGGGAATCATTATCAGAATTCCTATGAGGATGACTGGCCTGTAACATATTTTCATTGACTGATCAAGTATTATTTGCTGTAATAAAAGTCGAGTTTTGTAACATTTGATGAATGAAAATATCGAGGTAGCAGGTTGCGAACTTTTAGTATCATAACCACAAATCTACAACATGACCTTCAAATAGTGTCTTGAACTTATGGCATCTGTTAGACAGAAGAGTTAGCGTGCATTTACTCATGCTCAACTTTATTTCAAACAGGAAGGCATAGCAGTGGGAAGGACTTTTGCTGCTTTAAAAAACTACCAGGTTGACGGTAACAAGGAAATGATGGCAATTGGATTAATGAATGTAATTGGCTCCGCCACTTCCTGTTATGTTACAACAGGTCCTAACATTTACTCTATTAGGCTTTCTTTTCTGCCATGCTGTTAAGTGCCTGAAACATATATAAGACACGCATATATAGTATTCTTAACAAAACTTTGAATTTCAGGCGCTTTCTCTCGGTCCGCCGTCAATCACAACGCAGGAGCCAAAACAGCAGTTTCTAACGTTGTAATGTCAGTGACAGTTATGGTGACACTCCTCTTCCTAATGCCTCTATTCCAATACACACCAAATGTTGTGTTGGGTGCCATCATAGTAACAGCAGTAATTGGCCTCATAGACTTCCCAGCTGCCTGCCAGATATGGAAGATCGACAAATTTGATTTTGTAGTGATGCTGTGCGCATTCTTTGGTGTTATTTTTATCTCTGTACAGGACGGTCTTGCCATTGCGGTGAGTTTTCAGCTTTTAGATAATGTTACTGGAACTAAACCTGTATAGGCTTGAAAAGGTAAGCAGGAATGACTTGTTAATCAGGATTTAACTTTTAAGCCGTTTGTATGCATTAAGCGAAAGCCTTCGTTCCTTCCATGTTTATTCATGATACAAAACAACCATGATGCTGTTGATGAACAGGTAGCAATATCAATTTTCAAGATCCTTCTTCAAGTTACAAGGCCAAAGACTCTGATTTTGGGAAACATACCTGGGACGGATATATTCCGTAATCTTCATCACTACAAGGATGCTACGAGGATCCCTGGTTTCCTCATTTTAAGCATTGAAGCTCCAATCAACTTTGCTAATACAACCTACCTCAAAGAAAGGTTTGTTTGTGCATTCAGTAGCTCATAAAGCGTACTTGCACTTCCCATCACGACTCTAATAATTCTCCTTTAATTATTTTTTCTTTTTTTGAGGGTAACTTTCCTTTAAATATGTAATAGGATTGTGAGATGGATAAATGAATATGAAACCGAAGAAGACATAAAGAAACAGTCAAGCATTCGTTTTCTGATCCTAGACCTGTCAGGTAAGTTCACTGCTACCATTTTGCAGAAATTAACAAGTTATCTAGAAACAGTCTAGAAACAGAAAATCTTGGTTTCTTCCTTGTTCTTCTTTCCAACTATAAGCTTTATAGATAATTATAAGTTACAACTTGCGCATCTGAGATTAGGGTAGCTGATTTTTTTAGAGCTTATATTGGTGGAGTTGACATTAAACCATTTCCTGCTCTGATTGACTACATTAACTCATTAAATCATAATTGCAATGAAGCATGGCAGATTATCCACCATGTAAAAAATCATAATAGAAATACTCTCTGTACTTGTTTCAGCTGTCAGCGCCATCGACACAAGCGGAGTCTCACTCTTTAAGGATTTAAAGAAAGCAGTGGAGAATAAGGGAGTCGAGGCAAGTGCATGGCATCTAAATTGCCTGTTCCTTTTCAATTGTCTTGCCTTTTAGTTGCTCCTGCGGATAATACTTTGTTTTATGATTGACATTGCAGCTTGTGTTGGTGAATCCCGTGGGGGAAGTGTTGGAAAAATTGCTAAGGGCCGATGATGCCCGTGATATCATGGGGCCTGACACCCTTTATTTGACAGTTGGAGAAGCTGTGGCTGCACTCTCATCAACAATGAAGGGTCAATCATCGAGCAATGTGTGATAATGAGAGAATTGTAACTATTAATCTCTTATTCGACAAAGAAAAACATCAATTGTATCAGTAGTGCAAAGATAAGCATTTTATGTTGAGCAGCTTTAATGTGATTGCATATGCTTGATATAGTATTTCTTAGGCATCTTATATGCTAATGTGTCTTACACTGTAGTGATGCTTCAAAAGTTCAAGCATCCATAGCCTGCAGGCATTATCTGGAACTCAAGTTTTGAAAACATTTGACACTGCATTCATGCATCAGCTTGATCAAGCGGGAGTTTGCCAGAAACTAGGCAAACCAGCACATGTATCATAATGAGGCTGGAAAAAGGAATACAGCTCAGTACATGCTTTCAATTGAATTCTACGGAAGAATTGGTTCCAAAAAATTCATAAAAAAGGGTTCTATTATAGGACAATTCCCATCCCCCTCTAATATCAATCTTAACAATGCTATCTTCTCAACGTTACTGTCTTCTTATTTTCCAACAGTGAGGTGACTTTAAAGTCGTGCTCACCCCCAAATTTCTCCCTGTTCTTCTTTTTCTGACAGAACATGTCTTTCTTCTTTTTTCAAAGTAGTATGCTAGTTGCTTATTTTATAGCATATATAGAGACCATACATACAATACGCCATTGTTTCTCCAAGGTACCCAGGCTATTATACAGGATTAATTCTTCGAGATCCTATCAGGCATTAAAACGTGGATTTCTTTTAACAAAGTTTGTTGTATCCACAGGTGCTCGACCATTTGCTTAGCAACCAACAACAGCTAAAATAATTTATTTTTAAAGAAAAAATTCCCATCATCTACACCTAATTGGTGCGGTGCATTGGAAAAAAAGAAAAGAAAAGAAAAGAGAGACACGTTAAGGGATTAACTCCTATTGGTAGGATGATGGTAATATGAAGAAATATAGAGACTTTCCAATGCACTGCACCAATATATATATAATTATTGCAATGATTATTTTTCAAAATGTTTTTCTCTAATAAATATATTAAAATAATATTTTTTTTAAAAATTATTTTTGATATCAATATATCAAAACGATACAAAACTAAAAATAATCATTAATTTTAAAAAAAATCATTTTTTTACAAAAATAAGATGGGTCAGATATTTTTATTTTCTATAAAAAAATTATATATGCGGGTTTTTTCAACACATTTCTCTAATTTAAAAATTTTAAGTTTAAATAAAAAAATTATGCATACATGTAAATAAATAAATTGAGAACTATGTATGCAAATAATAAATAAAAAGTTATTAACGATACCTAAAAATAAAACTTGAAAAATTAAGAGAGAGGTGTAGATCAAGATATTTAATCTTGAAAAACAAGAAATTTATCCTATTGTATTTGCTAAATTTTTTTATTAAAATAATTTTTTTTATTTAAGCAAACGATATTAGTAATAGAAACGCAATTTAATTTGATTGAATAAAATAAAAAGGAAGGAAAGCATATCATGCAAGGATGCACATGTTAGAAATATTATTTGAAAATAATTTTTTTTATTTTAAAAAATAAAGTCCATCCATACAAAAGATTAAAAAAAATTATAGATAAATCAGAAAAAACTATTTGAATTTAAATACATAACTAAAAAAATAATCGTTATTTAAAAGAGGCTCTCTAAACAGAATTAAAAAGATAAATGATACTTATCTAAATATAAATTAAAAAAAAAAGAGAAAAAACCATAAAAAACCATTAATTTTTTTTAAAAATTAGGAAAAAAGAAGAAGCAAAGGCTAAGCTAGCCTGCTTGGTTCATTTTGTTATGGCCCGCGCGACTGTACTATTCTTTGTATGTAATTGGGTTTTTTTGGAAAAAAAACAGATAATACATCGTCTGATTTATTCAAATTCCAGCCACTGTGGTGGCCGGAAAATCAAGACTTAAATGTTTTTACCAAAAAACTTATTTTCAATCCATTTTAACCCAAAACACTTATAAAAATATAGTAGTAACCGTAATAAATCTATATATGACCTCAAAAAAACCCAAAAAATATCCCAAAAACTAAAACTAACCCAAAATAAAAAATTAACCCGTGCTCAAATTTGTTTTTTTATGAACTTTAATGGTAAAAAAAAAACACCTAATATGAACTCCCCTCATCAAACGGAACCATTTGACATAATATTGTTCATTTTGGTGGCCTAAATCGATATCAACGACTTGTTTCTTTTCTACCGCAGAAATCTGACAACCTATTTTTTCTCTCTCTCAAGTAGGAACTAAAAAAATAATAAAAATAAATTTTTATATTAAAATTAAATTAAAAATATTGATATACTAAAATTATATAATTTGTATTATTTTTTAAATTTAAAGACCAAAATATATCTTCTATAAAACTTATGGGATGCTACAGCCTTTTTATCATTTTAGTTTCTCTTCTTTTAATTTTATACTTTCATAAAAAAATTAAAATCAATTAATCTCGAATTAAAAATAAATTACCGCAAAAAAAAAATTAAAAAAACAATGTTTTTTTACAAATTCCATGATAGCCTTTTATTTTATACTTAATAATCTTGCTTACTTTTTATTTTATTTAGATCGCTCCTAACAGCTGGATCTGATTCACAACCATCGTTAACGACACACTGTGAAGAAATTCCTTCTATCGAATTCCAATGGGAAAGAAGAAAGGGACAGATCCTCCAGCCCTGCAAAAATACGGCGTCCCTCTATATTCAGCTGCTTGGCTTCCGCTTCAATTCCGTCACGAGGACCACGATTCCTCTAAACAACATGAACAGGACAAGGACAGGGAGGAGATCACCCACGCCTCTGCTTCTTCCTATGAATACTATGTCATTTTGGCCGGTGGTGGCGGTGAAGGCCGCAGCGGCATCCCCAACGCTGTCCTTCTCTCCCGTTTCGATTTCTCCTCCAATTCTCTCTCTCCTCAGCCCGTACGTAGATAAAAATTCGCATCTGTTTATCATGTTTAATTATCTTTTCAATTATCGATAGGTGATCGAAATTGGATTTGGTAATTTCATTGTAAATGTATTTATTTCAGTGCTGTGTTTCAGGTAGCTAAGCTTAATCTTGGTTCTGATTTGCCCTATAGAATGGTGGTTCACCCCGGTGGAGACGGACTTATTTGTGCATTGCCGAATAGTTGCCGGTACTCACTTTCTTTTTGTTTTTAATTTCTGCTTTAGCTGTCGAAAAGAAAATATTTAGTTATGTTTTTGCTGTTGAAAAGAAAATATTTAGTTATAAGGTTGCCAATTTAGTACTTTCCTTTTATTTTTGTTCTAGTTTAAGGCTTTTGAGCTTATTGCTTTCATTTTTATTTTATTTTTATAAATGGCAATCTACCAGTGACGCTACTGATTTTCTGAAAGGCTGCATTAAGTGCTGGGTTTCAAGAGATTTTCATACACCACCATTAGTATCCTTCATCCCTCCCACTTTGGCTCCGAATCCTTTGTCTATGATTCCTGATGGAATGAGAAATGAGAAATGAGAATATTGAGTTAGGACCTGTAAGGGGGATGCTATGGAAAGTAGCACAGATGGCACTAGGCAAACATAAATTTACTCTAGCACAGGTGAGTTGGTGTAATTAGGGAATGAAGAAGAGTCAATGTAATTTGAAGAGTGATTGTATAGAGGTTGGATTTACATGAAAGATGACGAGAGCTAGAAGCATTGGTGCTTTACACAATTTCTTTTGAAAGATGCATCTAAAGGTGCAGAACATGTTATCTACTTTCAAATGCGGCATAACCTATAGTTCTTATGTGGACGTGGATTTGCCAACTGATGACTGCTTGAAAGCAACCCTTCTTATAGTTATACTTAGTGTCACAGCTTCCCTTGCCCTGTTCTTTGCTTGTTGATTTGAGGTCATAAAGAGTTTGATATGGGAAAAATCCAAGGCTGTTCACCCAGAGAAATGGGTTAAGACAAAAACCTTTTAGAAGTGGTTGGTTTGGGGTTTAATTTGCTTGTTTTTTTTAAGAAAGCTCTTCATGGTATATCAGCGTGAAAGTTCATTTCACAGAAAGCATTCAATATGATGTGTGGATCAAAGAGAGTGGATGTCTAAGAAAGCAAAGGGTCTGAATGGAATAGGTGCTTGGAAAGTTACAGAAAAAGTTAGAAATGATTTCTCTTGTGTTGTTGGATTTGATGGGGGTTGTAGAAAGGAGGAATTCTTTCTTGATCTGGCAGTAATTATTTTCGTGGTAATCACCTCTTAAGACCAAAATCCTTGAGCTCGAGGTGGATAAAAACGAAGGTTTAATAAGCTCATGTTTGGAGGTCCATGATGGGAATGCATTGGAGGTTACTTGGGGTTTGTTAAAGCAGTTGATGAGATTATCAATCATTTACTGTTACATTATGTATTGGCTGGAGTTGGTTTAGCAGCTATAATTTTCTTGTGGGTTGTGTTATGGCTAGATTAAATTGCTGTGTTTTAAAATGCTTAGAGAGGGTAGTGTTTTTGTACTAGCATAAGAATTAGTATGCTGCTAGCTATCTTTTATGTTTGTGGAGGTGATAAAACAAGTTAGTTTACAAGAAGAATCTTCTCCAATTGCTTTGAATGATTTTTAGAGGTTATATATACTGCATACCAGGCAATCCTTATCCAGTCAAGAGCATTTCAAAAATTTCATTAATTATTTGTTTTGAATGCAGTGCAGCTGCTGTTTGTGTTTATTTTACTCTCTGATTTTTTCAATACACATCACAGCCATTGTGCCTAACTCTTAAGAATTTTTCCATCCTTACTGGTACCAAAAAAAGGATAATCAATTTGCTATTACGTCTTCCTTGCGCAGATTTTTTGAGTGGGATGAAGTCGAGGACAATGAAGACCATAAATTGGGCCTTAAATCGTCTGAAAAAGTATTGACACAATTGGAAGATGTTGGACAGCAATTAGCATTGGTCTTTAACAGTGACAGCTCTGTGCTTGCTGTTGGCGGAGAGGTAGAGAGATTCTTTGCATTCCCTTCTGTTAATTTAATTGTAATCGCTGCATGACATTAAGCAAAAAAGCATTCTAAACACAAGGAAACATGCTTAAAAGATATTGCCTTGTTTTGTTTTTGTTTTCCTTTTCCTGTTTGGATTCTGCATGTAGAAAGGAAAGGATTAAAAGAATCAAACTCGTTTATCTCCAACCCAGTCCAGCAACTTGAGAATCTGCTAATAACTCTTTTCTTCCTTGTTTTTATAAAAAGATAAAACTGTCTGTAGGCATTGATAATCTATATAAGACTGATAAAAGGCCTGGTAGGGATTTTCTGAACCAAATTGGCTGAAGAGGAATGCAGCATCAACACCTACTGTCTAACATAAAGGTTATGGCACGCAGTGGACTAATAACTGGGTTTTTGGCTTCCCTTCAAGATTAGAACTAGAGGGCATCCATGATTCCCCCCCCTTGTTTCTATGGTGTCTGTCTATTCCATCAGTAAAAGAGAGGGAAGGATGAAAACAGGGGTGCGAAACAAGTTATATAACTCTTAAGTTAAAAGGACAAGGAAAAAGTACATTTTATAGCCGAGATGCTACAGTCCTGGGCTGGTGGACAGAACACATTTTAAGTGGCTCCCATACAGAACACCTGACTGCATGTTTATATGACCAAATGAAAGTTGCATGAAAGATGCAAGTTTCTGGGTCAAATTTTTCTCTTCCTTATCTTTCACTGTTTTCTGATGGTTGCATTCCAGCTTCTAACTATTTTATTATTAGATGAACGGTTTGTAGATATAGTTTGTGATGATTAAGTTATGTTCCTCCACTCTATCTTTTAATGTCAGATTGTAGGACCTGCCTCTTGGCCATTTACCTACCAATCGAAGTATTGAAATTTCCATAACCAGGCCTTTATTTTTAGTTATAATGATATTGAAGAGAGCAGGGATCCTTTTTTTAAAGATAATATGCTATATGATGCTTTGATTTTGGTGTGGTACAGGATGGCAATTTAAGGGTTTTCAAGTGGCCTAGCATGGAAATTATTTTCAACGAGGCTCAAGCCCATGCGTCCCTGAAGGACCTGTGTTTCAGGTTGGCAGTAATATTAGGAAAAATTAGATGTTCTATTTCTGAAGTAGAGATGTTAGCATGAAGAATTTATTTATTTTGATTAGCTTAATTGCGTTGCAGCCCTGATGGAAAATTTCTCGTTTCATTGGGAGGTCGTGGCCCTGGTAGAGTCTGGGATGTAACTTCATCAATGGCTGTTGCCTCTTTATCAAAGGAAAACGTAAGTTGTAAACAATGATTAGTTCTTGACTGAATTCCTTTTCTACTAGCAAACTGCTTTGACCCTCACTTAATGTCAAAGAGGTTAATACCTTTGTGCTGATATTTATTGTTGTTATTGAATTCATTTGGGTACCAACAAAATCATATCGGTCAAATTAATAGAAAGTAGATTTCAGGGAACCCGTAACTCAATTAATCTAGGTTACTTATGGTCTTGCAATTCATGGCTGGCACTTCTAATATATATTATGTTTCTATCAAATGAGTGTTGAGCTAATTGGATTTATTGTGTTGTACTTCCAGGATGAATTTTTTGCCTCCTGCAGATTTTCTCAAATTAGTGATCAGACTCAGGTTCTGTATGTTGCGGCAATTACAGGTGAATATTATGAAAGCCAAGTATTTTGTGCTCCCTTTGATATTTTTGTTCCATGTTAATCATCATAAATATTGTTTTACATAGACAAAGGTTCAAGTATCGTGACATGGAACGCAAGCTCATGGAAGAGAGTGAGCTCAAAGCATGTATTCCGTGAACCAGTTTCTTCCTTTAACATCTCACCTGATGGAAAGTTTCTTGCAATGTACAGAATCTCAACCGTTTATTTGAGGTCCTTGAGCTCAATAGCAAGCACTTAATGCTAAAATATATTCTAATCTCCTGTGTTTGATTGACAGAGGCACGGCTCAAGGAGATGTGATGCTTATAAATTCAACCAATATGTGTATTCAAACAATGATTAGGAAAGCACATCTTGGCATAGTAACAGCATTGACATTCTCTCATGATTCAAGGTTAGAAAACACCATTGTGTCTCCATGTACACTTAGATCAACATTTTATTTGGGTCATTTTCATCTAGGGATGACAATTGGCAGTTGAGCATGTGTTATTTGGAATACAGGGCTTTGGTCTCTGCATCTATGGACTCAAGTGCAAGGGTGACACTAGTTGAGGACAAGAAATGTGGTATGTACATTGATATTCAGATTTTTCTTCCTGTCATTGGTGGCTCTGCAATGGCTGCCTTATGGACCTGGTAACTAGTCAGAGACTAAAATCTCTCCATGACTTTGATTTAGGGCAATCACAATATGACTGCCCAAATAGTATGGTGAACTAAGTATTTGGTATGAGTGGAATGTGAACTCAGAAAGTAAATTGCATGCTGCCAAATATTGGGGGACTTTTCTGTGATGACTTTTATGTGCTAGTATCATCGTGTCAAAACTTACTCTTCACATTATTTATGGTTACAAGTTAGTGGTAATTCACCAAGAATTAGCCCAATGCCTGGAGTATTTTACTATCAAGGATTGTTTAGAGAAAACTAGAATGTTGGACATGGAAAGACAAGGAACTACATTCAAAACAGAAGCAGATAATGCTCCTAAGGTTTTTGAAAAGTCAGGCATTCAATTGACCTTCGGTGGAAATTAGTTTGATATGTGAAGTGTGATGGATTATGCATAGAGAAATTTGTTGGTTTAAAAAAAGGTTGTATTGACTGGAAACCATTTCCCTTTTTCTTGACTTATTGCTCTACTATTTTCACAACAAAAGGCATACTAGTTCTCTCATTTCTTATCAAGGAACTTTCTTTTGTTTCTTGTTTAGCTGGAGGAGGATCAAGCTTGCGGATCATTATATTCATCATTATAATGGCAATTGTTGTATACTTCTTGAAGAATGAAGGAGTTCTTCCGTTTCTTGGCTAGATGTTGTTAGCACTAAATTAATGTAAATTGCACCCTTATTTATGGAATAGAAGCTGTAAATGAGAGGCCAGAGGCTATCACGGTACAATAATGTCAACCTGGTTTTGGTTTTGAGAATGTAATCTTTTTACTTATAATAATGCCACTTGAACTGTGGCCCTAAAATTACTTGTTGCTTGTGGTTGGCTTTTATCGTGGTGATTGTTCCCCAAATCTTGCAGTGTTTTCACTAACCGAATTATTATGTCGCTGTTATTTTTCTTATAACAAATTGTTGTTGGTGATATATCTTCATATTTTCTAAGATAATCTCGTGTTAATAATTACTGTGGATCTTTCATTAAAATCCCACTATCAGGCCATGCTGACAGAGCAAAACATGAAGGTTTGAACCGTGAATGTGTTTCAGACTTGGTTGTAGGAATATTTTATCTGTCGCTATTATTAGATCAACAGATGGAGGGATGTAGACGTTTCCGCCATCACGTGGATCGGGATCGGGCGATGACCTGGTGGAGTTGCAGCGATCAGCGGCAGTTGGTGAGGTTCTTTGTTGCACCATAGGAAGGCACGTGGTGTTGACCGTTGTTGCATGTTGTTTGTGCGCTTAGGATTTCTCTATGGGCAAAGTTCCGTGCATCTGGGTCGAGACTTGGCATATATATATTACCTTCCTTTGCAACTGGCAGCTTATTCTTTTATATTTTTCAATTCAAAGTCTCAAGAAAACTAATGATTGCAATGTATTATCAATCTAACTGCCACTTGCATGGTTGCACTTAATTTTTATTTTTTAAAAAAATTGACTTCTTAATTCGTGATTCATAATTTGATCTGGATCGAATTTTAGGTGAATAGCGGCTGAAATAAACAAAAGCTAATTTTAGGATAAATTGAGTGTATATATTATAAAATCTTTATACTCACTCTATTGTTGAATCAGATCGTTCATTGTTCGGACTGACTTTCACACACTAATCCAATCTCATCAAAAAACAAGTTATTCACGCCAATTAAAAAAGAAAGAAAAAGAAAGCCACCATCCATGAGATAAGATTGTGATCCGTATGACTTTCACGTGGTATTTTTCTGTTATTGGACTGGGTTTGTTTGTCAAAGAAATCAATATCATTCTTGTCTTGTGTGATTTTTGTTTATTTCAGCCACCGCTATTCACCTAATCTTGCTTAAAATCTCAAACTACATGGAAGTGGGAGAGTTTTCAATCTTCCTGTTTCAAAAAGAACGTGTTTTAGAGAGAAACTAGTCCTTTACCCATCTGATGTACACGTTATTAAATTAAACTTGGGAGACAAAAAAAAATGAAGTTAAAAAAATTATTATAATATCCATATTCAATTTTGTTCTAATATTTCCAATTTAGACTTAGTTTTGATTGAAAAAATGTTTATATTTAGTTTTTGTCGATTTTCATATCATTTATGCATAGCGCGTGATTCTTAAATCAAATAATTGATATTATCGGGTCAAACATAAAAGAAATGGCATGGCAGCACATAATTAAGAATGATGGCAGGAACCAGATGGGTAACATGACATGGATAAACAGAGCTATTGCCAACCAATGCGTTCCATCTTCTATTCATCAGCTGTCCTATAACAGAAGGATCAAGTTTCAAAACATATCGGGGCTGGGAAGGATGGTGTAATTGTTTAAATCGAGTTGCAACCTAAAGTCTAATACGGGAGTTGTGAACCTTAAAAAAATAAAGAAAAAGGGCAGAATGAACGGTAGCTGAATTACAATGAGGACGCTCGAATGTCAATTGGTCATTCTCATTTCCACATAATTTAAGTATTTACAAATGGAGCAATTGAGCGACAGGCTCCAAGTTTGTTGAAAAGAAAGCAATAAGCTCCGACGTGGAGGTTAAATATTTGCTACTCGAAGGAACCGGGACTCCGGAGAAACATGCAACTGTTGTTAGAAGTTTCTGTTAGCCCAACATTACCGACAATTACTTCAATGCGATGAGACTTTGATACCTTTAAGAACTCGCACGCGTCTAGAAGTGTCATTGGTGTTTCCTTTGGTAAAGCGAATAACCAACAAGGGCAGACATCAGAAAAGTCCATAGCACCTGCACATTGAGTGCAAATTCATTAGCGGGTTATCAAGGGGAACAGGAATACTGAACAGTTGGAACAGTATTACATTTCTTTCTGACCAAATGACACAAGGACCATCCAGTTTCAATTCCAAAGATGCTAAACCCCTGGAACAATATTAGGTTCATTTTTCTCTCAAAAAAGAAAAATACAAAAAAAGAAGAAAAAGGTTGCTTTTGATCAAACAAAATAGGGACCGTCCAGCTCAAATGTTTGATCCCATTGTTGCAACAAATGGTAGCAGATTTGGAGATGCTAACATGGTTCACGAATGTCATTTTCAAAAATCAAATTCATTGGAAAAGCAAGCATTTAGAGTTCCAAAAACCGTGTAAACATGAGTAAAATCCAAATTGAAACAGACACAGATTACTAAAGGAATTACAAGTACCGTGTTGATAGTATGCCATCTTTCCAGCCTTTTGATTCTAAACTGCATATCCTCAATTATTCCTTCCAAAGGAGCAGCCTCCCTGCTCGGAGAGGATTCTGAAGCTGAGCTGCTTCCCTGTCAGTTTGGCCACAGTAATATAAAAACAGTAAAATCATCAGCCGCTCAACCTTGAAAATATATTAGAAGTTATTTTATCAAATAATGGTTAGCTCTTTTAGACTCAACAGAAAATGATGATCAATGGAAGTGGAATAAGGTTTTCTCTCATTTATGCAGTTTGTTAAGTGGAAAGATGTCCTGGCCCTCTCTCTATATATGCTACCTATTTCAACATATAAAATTGGACGAGACTGGTCTTACACTAATTTTCCCTCAGCTAAAATCAAATTTCACTATCAGATGGCTGCTATCCCATTCAATCATAGTAAATACCTGAGATTGTATAAATTCCACAAGTTCCTGCAACCTTGCAGCTTGTTGAGCATGAATTCCACTGTAACTTCTTTCCATTGCAGGTAATCTTTCCAAAATGATCTGCAGGTAACTCTGAAAGTACAACAAAAGAGCCAGCTCTCACAATGAGAGGCCAGAGTAGCCCAGTGCTAAAGGTAAAACTATACAAGCAGAACTCGAGGCAAAACCTTAGTTGTGTATGAACCATCCAGTTTAAGTGTCGAACCAGCAGCCGCCACAGCTTCCTTATTAACCCCCTTGATCTGTATGTAAGGACTAGGGGTGTCTTGCAGATGATCAACCTCGATGAGAATCTACACATCAGAATAAAATGAAACCCATTCAGAAAGCCTCGTCTATGACACACCTTGTGTATGAGAAACAGAACACAAGTAACATGAAAACCTGGCATCATCAAGCATTAGTACATAACATTATGAAACTAATTATCAGGCACTGAAATCCAAAACTGTTGTTGTTAATTTAGTTTATCAGTATCTATGGTTTGGATTTCATATGAAATTTCCTTTAAAACAAGTTCAAAATAACCAAAACTCAAAGAAATTATTTTTGACAAATTTAATTAATAAGAAAAACAGAAGTGAGGACTTGCACAATTTTGAAGCTTGGATGTTTAAATTACAGGAGCTTATAAGTATAATGAAGAGAAAAAAATCCAGGCATATTATACCTTTCCATCTTGGTAGATATATGCAGATGCTTCAATGTAAGCTACTGCTTGATACCTGACATCACATGATAACAGAAAACATTTCATTGACTTGTACAAGAATCCACCAGTTCTTCAGCTATAAAGCATTACAAAGAAGAACAGTATAATGCTTAATCGAAGTAGAAAACAAAAGTAACAAAACTAAATGATAACTTTGTAGTTTCCAAAATAATGACATCCTAAACTGCTAAGACAATAGGTTTGGGTTTGTTTCCAGCAGTTCAGTTTATATAACTGATTAAAAGAAACAAACTGCTCTTCCCTGATATCCAGACGATGAAAGAATTGCTCGCATGCTATGATACAAATGCACAAGGATGGACCAGAGTATTTACTTGGTGAAAGGTTTTGAGCATGTCAACTCTCCAAATACAAAGACAACAGGACTCAACAAGGTATATATAAACACATACTATACCATTTATTTTTTGTCTTAACTGGGAATGATTATGTGAAGATAAAAAGAAAAGCAAAATCATGTATGGTCTTACCCGAGGTTAAGAAGTCCAGCAACTGTGCTGATGCTGATATCAAAATCCACTTTTGGTTGAATTATAAAATTCCCTTCTCTTAAAGGCTAATGTTGAGTACATGTAAAATAAAAGTCAAGCATTCACTAGAATATCGAAAACAGAAAATACATTATAATTGACAAGGAAAAATACCATATAACTAATGCATTATATACAAACCTCCCGTATCAACAATGCAAATCTACCGTCACAGATTCTGACTCGTATGCAATCACCATCTGCCAACTGTCCATTTGTAGGAAGTCCAGGGAGCCTTAAATATATATCAATGAAATTCTGAACAGAACTGCACAACTTCACAGGATCTAGGATTTTCAAAATATCTTGATAAGCCACCTGTTAAACATCACAAACAAAAAAGTATGTCAGATGCAAACCACCGTACATAAATCTTCAACAGAATCATCATAGCCCACTTGCCTGCTTATTACTCTTCAAGACAAACGAAGAACTCTCAGGGGAAATAACAGGGTCAAAGTCATTCCGAATTTTGAGCTGAAACAATATAAGAATACTCAAAACCCTCAAGGTTAAACTTGCAAATATAATCCTCAGGAATGCACTGTAACAGAACATCAGTATTTTGAAGAGAGCAGTAATGCATGCATAACATTAATAGCAACAGTTTGTGTGTTTCCAACATAAAAGATGTAGATGGTTTAGTGTGAAATTACACCAGCACAAATGTGAAAAGTCAAGAATGGTAGTCATCTCCAGAAAGATCTGAAACAAAGGCATTTCAGAGATTCTATCCGATCCATTTTGATATAAAGACGATGACAAATTCGATCTTCGGTTGATTAAACAATACATGACTAATGGCTTTCATTTATTATGAGACAACCAAAGTGACCTTAATCTTGGCTCTTGGCCATCCTAGGGACCTTACCTTTTCTACTAAATGTTATAGATATTTCTAAAATTTTCCAAGAGGCGTCTCAATACAAGAAGGCTTGTGTTAGTTATATGTACATGTGTCTCTGCTTGGGGGAAGATAAAACTATTGCATGGCCAACATTTAGAACATGGCAAACATTGAAATACTTTTCATACTAAAACTTAAAGAACAATAAAATGATCAGACAATTGGGGTCTACTAACATGTGCATGAACAAGATGTGGCTCAATATGCTGCTGGAAAATTGGAAACACTGTCATCATGATCTCATTTTGGGACATAAAACACCCCCCTCTGCTTTTATCCCTTTGAACTTGAGAAATAAGATGTGAATGAACACCACCAACCTGTGTTCACAAAACAATGAAGTTACATCACAACTAAACTAACCCATCATCAATTGAAAACTTCTTTAGAAATCAGAACACCCACACACACACACGGTTTCTCTGAAAATAAAAGCTTAAAAGAGGGAATGCAAAGTCATCTTACAACAGCAACCCACAAGTCAAGTGATATTCGGATTTCAGGATGCAGAGCATACACCCCTTCAAAAATGATCTGCAAAAGCAAGAATGATTTAAAAAGAAGTCCACTAGCATAACATTAACTTAAATCAAAACTACGGGCAAAGGATTTCATAAGTGGAAATATCAATTGCTATGATCATATAAAACTGTAAAGATGCATTGCATGAACATTTTTTCTCTAATTAGCCTGCATCAACATGAATAAAACTTATAGCCAGTGGACCAATTCTACCATACAGTGCAAACAGCCTGCGTATAATGTAAAGCTGAAAAGTAATAATTTTGTCAAAAGTTTGTTTGACCCTTCCTAACATCTTCAAGTTCCATTTCCACTAAATTCTTAACTCCACTATGCATTTATCTAAAATACTCCTAAACAAATGTAGCATTGAATACAAGCATATAGCACCAAACTTAAATATCCTTAATGGGGCAGGAACAACAACTGAAGACCCAGCGTTTAGAGTTCAGTTAGGTCAATGAGAAGCAGTGCAAGTTCAAATTCTGCAAGGTTCACCACTTGTTTGTCATAAATATGCCTTGTCTTGAGACAAGCTTTAGCATTTTGAGGGAAGAGATTTAATCACGGGTAATATTTTTAGAAGGCTCACGTTGTGAAGTCTCCATACATGACTTGATGATGTAAGACATAATTTGCAAGTTATTAGCAAATTTTTAAACTGGTTGAAATAGCTTTTGTACACTTCACCTCTTTCCACTTCCTTCTGTTTTGCCTACTCTCTCCTCTTTTTCTTATCTTATCCCCGTCTCATTCAGATTGAGAGACCAACGTTGTGCACCGTCCCCCACACTTTCCCTCTATCCCCTCTTCTTAATTTGTTATTATTAGCATTATTATCATTATTCTAATTTTCAGAGCACAAGTAGAAACTATTATTAGAAAGAAGAATTCTACCGCACAAAATTGAGAACAATACATCCTCCCAGAAAGGGAAAACGAACAACAATCTTGATCTAAACAATAAAGCAGTCCAATCCTTTTGAATATCCACTAGAGAAGCACGCCTAAAAGCAGCTGCTAGATGATACCACAAAGAAGCCAAGAAAACTATCTTATCCCACAACAACAGCCCAAACATGAAGTGATTATTAAAACTCGCATTTTTATCCATCCAAATGCACCAAAAAACTGTACTGACAGCACATCTCCGTAAAGCTTCGCAATGTTTCTCCCTTTCAAAACTCACCAAAGAAACCAACAAAAATTGTTTACTCTCCTCAGTATGGCCCAAGACCAAATGCAAACCATCATTGCCACATACTCCAAGCTGTAGGACAATGAAGAAATACCTGAATCTGTGATTCTCCATTATGATAGAACATAAAATATTTACGAGGAGATAAGACTTTTTGAGGCCCTCCAATTATCAAGAACTTAAAGGACACTTTGCACCCACGGAAAGTTTTCATTATTTCTTACTTCGAAAAGGTTTGCACCCTAGCACCTGCAATTCACATAACATTTTATACAAGGCTCCACTAGAGATAAATTGTCCTTGTAAAAATGCCTATTTGCGTAATAACATGAATAACAAAGCCACACTGAAAGGATAAATTGTCTTCACAAAGAATCTAGTGCATCTCTAGCTTCCCATAAGCTTAATCTTATCATAGTAAGACACCTTAGTCACAGAATAAGGTTCCTAATTGAAACAACACTCTAAGACTTAAGCATGCAAGTAGTGTACTGTACCATAGCCAACCTTTGCCTCCCCATTGACACTTTGGGCTTTATGTCAGAATGTTATTGGAGGATATCGTTTCTTTTTTATTTTAGAAGTTTAATAAAAAGAAAGCCAGAGAAATGTTATCGTGTAATATATCACTGAAAAATAAAAAAATAAACCCATGATAGCAAGTTCCAGAAGCAATATAAGTAAGTGTAATAACAAACCACACCACAGTCTTCAGAAACTTCAAGTTCCTTGAATCCACTACGAGCACCAGTCTCCAAATCAAACATGGGTACTTTTGTTCTTCTACCATTTCTTATGTCACCAATATTCTGAAAAGGAATTATGAGAATAATAATTGTATGGCAAATGCAAATATTTTTCCAGGAACTTGAAAGACAAACCAAATGAAATAAATTTGACTTCTCTTCGAAGCAATTGTCTGCAATTTCTACCAGCAAAATGCAGAATTTGTCACACTATCTATAAGCCATAATTACAGAAGAACAAAGAATATGTATCTTCATCATATTGCTCAAGTGAATATGAAAAGGTACTAAATTCACATATTGTTTGACAAGCTAAGGGAATTTGGTGAAATAATTGCATTTCAGAGAAAATCTCCCAAATTTCAAGTGAAAGTTGCATACCAAAGCAGGAAAATTATAAAGCCTGTTGAAGCCTACACATTAAAAGAAGAAAGACTTAACAAATAAAGAAGGAACAAACAGTTTGTTACATGCATGGAAGGATGTACAAACAAGTATATGCCGAGTTGCTCTAATGAAGGACGTAAAATACTGCAAAGGACCAGCTAAGGCTTGGGCAGTTGGAGAATATTCTTGAAAATAAAAACCCCCGAAGAATGAGGAATCTGCCAATAGTCTTCTAAGAAAAAATAGCAGTTACTAAACAATAAGGCATTCCTTAAAAGTACCCTTCTTTTCCCCAAGTCAAACCATTTAGAGGAAAAGAAAAGGATTGTGGTATGAGAAAACAGAAATACTTACAAACCAAAAGGGAGTTCTCATAAATGATAAATGCTAACATGATAAGGGAGGTCAGGAAATATGAAATAACAAGGTGAGATCAGGGATACAAATTTATATATCCAAATTATAACAGAATTTGAAGAATTCTCAGTTGTCATGCTTAGATGATGGAGAAGGATGCTGGTGTATAGATAGATCTCTACTAGCCACGCAAAGTATGAAACAAAAGCTTGACTAAACAAATTTATATTTTTACTCAAATTCTGTGCTCCAACTAACATTTCCAAGTAATCTTACCAGACCAGACAGAACAAATAATAGTATTATTAATCTACAAAAGATCTCCATAAGATGAATAATATTATGTCATCCTACCTTTGAAAGCAAAGACAGATCAAGAGAGCTAAAGTCATCGTACTTAAAATCCTTCACAAGTTCAGATTTAAAATAGTTTTCAAGGGAAACTACTTCACACCCAACAATGTTAGCCATTTTGTGTGCCAAACTTGTTTTTCCAGATCCACTTGGGCCTCCTGCAACAACAATGAGAAAGTATTTAAAAAATAGCAATACTTATGAAAAAAAAGTAAATTACTAAAAGCAAACACCATAAAGTTACAAGAAATTAATTCCCCAAATGCAATATTTTTGAGTGCCGGACTTGCAAATTCTGAATTTAGGATATAGGGACACGGTTTAAAAATTTCCAAATTTCAGCTACACTTGTTCTCATATATTCTATATATAATATTCATATTTTTTTTCTTCTGAAATATGACAAATAATCTTAAATTAATTACTATAACTACATATTTTGTTGAATTTATGTGGACAGCCCTATAAATAACAACACCATATAACCTAGTATATAAACTATTCTCAGTTTCATAATTGTCAAGGTCCAAAATTAACATTATGAGAGAAAAAGCCCAAAGACAAAACCAATGATCCAATAAGAAAAAATGTAACTATCACAAAAAAAAATTGATTGTGATTATTGGAATTTAGATAAAACTTAGAAGAATCCCAAAAACATTGTCAACATATGTTATTTTCATAGCAAATAAAAAACATGAAAGTTTCCCAATCAAATAAAATGCTATGTCTGAAAAAAACTTGCCATACCCAACCCATATCTTGTACCGGTACTTGGGACATGTCTTTTCAAGACAAGTATGCCCTGGTAAAATCACGAGTCTAAGAAACAGAGGTGCATAACACTGTTCCTTGTGCAATTGATAGAACAAGTTGAGCAAAAAAGAGATGGTTTGATTCGGTTTCCATTTTCTATTTAAAATATATATATATATATATATATATATGAAAAAAGGATATGAAAACTTGTTTGTTTTTGTTTTCCTTTCAAAAAAGTGGTTTTCAAAACTTATGTTTAGACTATTAATCTATGATTTAGGACTTGAGATCAAGCTGGGATCAAGTCTAGTACGTTTCGGGGTCAGGCTGGTACTAGGTCCAAAAGTTGATGGCTGGACCAAGACCAGTTCTAGGGCACCCTAGGGTCCGGGTGGAACTCGGTTTGGAGCACCCGACGGTCGAACTAGGATCAAGTCCAGGGCCCCAAGAGTCGGGCTAGGACCAGATCTGGGATGCTTGAAAGTTAGGTCGAGGGATCGGATTCAGACACCCGGGGGTCGAGTTGGGATCAAGTACGGATTGTTCAGGCTACCATGAGTCAGAACGATGTTGAGTCTAGGACATCTAATGTTAAGACCAAGATGCTTGGAGTCCAGTGGAAACAAGGTTCAAGAGTTATGGGTCAATATCAATGTGATTGATAATCGAGTTAGGAATGAGTGAGGGATAGGGTTGTACAATACAATTTTGGATAAGAATTAGTTTCACTAATTCCAGTATAGGATCGAGACTAGGTGCATTTTTTGAAAAAAGAAAAACTGCCCTACAAAACAAGTTTATTATTTTTTAAACAAAAATATTTGAAAAAAAAACAAATAGAAAACAGAAATGATATCAAAAGGCTCCTAAGGAAACTTGTAATTTGTTATAAGATGGACTAGAACAGCACATAATGCTGTCCTTACGTTCAGTTGCTTTCTCAGCATCATCACCCATTTGCTATTACTTCATTTGTAAAATGGAAAGATAATTAATTACATACCAATTTCCTATAGGCAAAGCTATTTAAACCATCCATTCTAACAACGATAATCTGTACTAGTGGCTGCTGGCATGAAGTCCCAATGAACACCTTACAATATCACACGTTCACCAAAACTGTTATATGTATCACCAAAGCAAGATTTGTTTTTCATAGTCAATTACCAATATATAGGCCCAACAACTCATTGCTGATATAGAACTATAATATAATCTCCTCCACTACCGACCTGTAAGATAATAAAATCTAGCATATAATAGGATGATCTATGATTGAGCTCTCCAAATTTTACCATCTTAGTCGTAGCATCTAGTGAATAGTAGGTTCACTAAGCTGAATACCGTTTCCATGTCTTCTAGAACTGATTGCAGTAAACATTGTTAAATGAGAAATATGTATGATCTTTGACATCGATATTGTATTAAAATTCTTTATTTCGTGTAAGAATACGCATTTTCAATCAAGGTCACTGTCAAACCAAATTAATTACCAGTATTATACTATGCTCAGGCTTCTGAGACCATTAACATGAGATTTAATTGTGCACATCAGCCATATGAAAATTATCAAGAATTTGCACCACCAACTGAACTACTTTCAAAAACACTCTATAGCTAAAAAACACAAATTATTTTCCCAAATGTGGGTGGAAGGGTGGGTGGGTGTGCATAAGCGTGTGTGTGAGAGAGAGAGAAAGAGAGAGAGAGAGAGTTTTAAACTTCAAAGCATATATTACCGATTCCAACAATGACAGGGGAGCCTTTATTCTCCAACAAAGCCTGAAAAAATATGTAAAGTTGCACAAAATTACCAGACTGATTATACCGGTAAGCTTCTTAGACTTGAAGTATAATTTCGCCAACACACATTTTAATTTTTTTACTTGTTACCTGTATTGCTTGAACAGCAAGAAGCAATCCTCTATCCAAGTCATATGAATCAGGCAGAGGTGCAAGCTTCATGTTATCCCTGCAAGTGGAAGAATCTGTGGTTGCTTCATGAGAGACTTCTGAACAAGAAACATAATGATAACACTCCCAACAATATAGTCCATCACCAAGAACACTTAAAGAGCATCTGTAACAGTTCTTCCAGATAGAGGACACTTACCTATGACGGAACTCCCATGTGACGTATCAGATGATGTAAAATGCCATGTTTCTACCATAGGCTCCATTTTAGATTTTGTAGGAGACCGAGTCCATGGCTGAGATAAATCCTCAAGCCGATTAACAAGGTTTGGTGTGGTACGGATTGGCCTTGGGGCAACAATAGCCCTTTCTTGATTGCTTGTCGTAGAAGTATTAGGTAAAAGTGGTGGGGTATTAAGACGTGGTACACCTGCAAGTGGAATTAGCTAATTGTAGAAAGTTGTAACTTTTGATCTTTATCATACAAAACAACCAAATTCATAGACAGAGTATTGATCATTATCATGCCAATTCAAACCTTTTCTCTCAAGTATCAATTCAAGATATGACTTAGTGATCCAAGGTCCATTAACACCAATCCTCATTGCCTCTGCTCCAACGGTCTACATAAGAGAAGAATAGCCAAGATAAAATGTAAGCTTTGGCCAACAGTTCTCAAGTGCAAGTCCAAGGACCAATCTAATTCTGGTATTGAACCAAAAGTAGCACATAAGAGATAAGCTATTTGCTGCAACAATGGAAAGCGCAGAAACTATCGTACATATCATATAGATTGAAGAAAAAATGCAACAAAAAGTGGATGATACTATTTAGTGGAAACTCAAGCTGGGTTATGGAACATGTCAATAGAGTAATGAGTGAAGATACAGCAGCCTGTTCAGTTACATGCCAATCATGTACACTACATAACAAAATAAGAAATCCCCATCATGATTATTAGGTAAATTCTACTAAAATCTGGCACATCAGAAGATTCATGAATTCACATCCCCCCTCCCAATGCAAAACACTCACAATGGAGAATTTTCCTTCATTCAATCTCCCTAAAGCAAACAGAAAAAACCCAATGCTTCATGCACTCATGTGCTGAAAATTATCAAAAATAGTTATTTGCGTAGCCTTTTGTGGAAAAAAATCCCGGGACGAGATCATGTTTCATACCTATTTCTGGAACAATCCAAAGGCATTTGGGAAAATCACTAACTTAGCAGGATTGGAGCTCTCTTATTATTCATTGGGTTTTTACCTTCACTTTCTTTTTATTACTTGCTGGTGGATATGTTACTTTTGTAGATTCTAATCTTTCTAATAAAAAATATTTATCCCACAAAATATGCGCATGTGAATGTGATTGTGTGAGTGGATAGTGATGATGGTGATGGTGATGATGATGAAGGTATAGAACTATTTTATTCTACAAATTATCCAATGCCTTACTCAATTGCTCACCCAAATATAAGAACAGAAAACAAATAAATGATTTATAAAGCCTCCTTCTTGTTATCTTAATAAGAAAGATGGATCCATACTTTCCTATCTGTTCCCCTCAGCACAATGAATGTCTCACTAAGAGTATCAATGGTCTCTAATGACATTGATAGATTGCCATCACTAACAGATGAAGATGCCCGTTTATAACTCACTACAACAGTGTACCCCAAAGCCAGCAACCCACCGAGTGTCATTCTTCCAACCTGTCAACATTAAATGATTAAATAGGTGAGTAAAACCACCAGAGCTTGAGAATTCTGAAATATTACAGTCTAATTTTTAAGAGAACTGAACATGCATTTCAAGTACTAACTAATGCTATCCTATAAAAACAAAACCCTATAAAACAAAGAGGAATCTACAGATTCCCAACAACATTAAAACACATGCATTTGAGAACTCTAAGCTACCAGTTTCAATAATGATAGGGTAACAGCATTGATTGGAAAGTAAGGAAGCCTATGTGTCTTGAACTTTAAGGACCACATACTCAGATACTATTGCCTAAATAGTATGGATCCTGTGCTGAAGCTTCCAGAAGACATCGAAATGTCCTTACAATCCATGGAATTTTTTCCTCGTATCTGTTTATTTTGAGTTTATGTTCATTGATTGATGGATAAGATGCCTGAATAGTGTACCCAGCCATTTGTAGTTTAGAGGAACAATGATTATTTCACACAGATGTTTCCACCTTCCCAAAGATCGCACAGTGTACCTAAGGTCCATGGATTCCCTTCTACTTTAGGATGATTGAAATTAGTCTTACAGCATTTTTAGAAAGTTGCAGAACTGTAGTTTAAGATTTATATTTAGGGAGAGAAACGAGCAATTAAATTCAGCACATTGCACTTGCAGTCATTTCTATCTGAAAAGTAAAGCTGTAAATTTATTCCTCTACATTAGCCACAGGTGTTCATTTCTATCTAGAAAGTGATATTATAAATGTATTCCTCGATCATGTTTACAGTTACATGTGAAACACAATAGATTGCATCATAAACAACCAATCAAATACAGTTTTTATATAATGACCTCTGCTTCTTCAGTCCACGTTTAATGCTAGAATTGCAGACTGGAAAGTCCCTTACCTCAAACTCAGCTTTTGGCCTGATAATAAAATGTTTGTCAACAATTCTCTGGTCCCCGAGTGACAAATAGTATTTGATACCAGACTGTCGCACCTTGATCCAATCATTTGTCCGTGCTTCTTCACTTGCTGAAGGAGGCCTAAGGTACATCTCAATAAAACTGCAACCACCATAGAGTTCCAATCAGAATTATTGGCAATACAAGCTCAGGAATAAACCACTTGGTTTTGCACTGATATTATGGTGAGAAACAGCATGAGAAGTGAGAATCACTAACTTATCTGTATGTGCTGTTCCATGGAAGGCATAAGCAGAATGTCCACCTGGTGACTGTAGTGACAGTTTAGCATTTAAGTAACATTCAACAAAAGGGTGCAAGTGATGAATAATAAGTTACAGGCGAATAATGAACTGCAAATTTAAAAAGAAACGGAGGGAAACGTGAAGTCCATGAGCAATAACAAGAAGTGCAACAAAATGTAGTTCCAGACACCCGTCACTGTTAGGAAACAGCATTTTGCCATGGTCTGTGCATCATATGCAAATTTTCTTTGCCAACTAAAAAAAATTTGAACATTACATAAAATCTTCAGCCTTCAATAGAATTTCACAACTATGTCATTCACACAGTGAGCATGAAGGACATGGTTGGTTCTTGACTATTTAACTTAGCAATGAACTATGGAAAACTGAGTATACCTCACTTCTGCATTTTAGCTTGTAGATCGCTTCTCTAAATGATGAGACAAAGCTGTTGTTTATTCTGATCTGCAGAGTAAAACCACGGGATAAAACGCAATTTCAAAAATTGTAGAAGGTAAGGAAAAGAACCCTGACCTGAGCATGGTGAAGGTCTGGTTCAATGTGTTTCCTAAACATTGGGAAGATGCTGTCAATAAGGTAATCCAACGAACAAGAATCCCCAATGTCGTATCGAACTTTAGAAAGAAGACTGAAGTGAACTCCGCCAACCTAATCCACCAACCACATTTAGAAATCATCATATTCGAAGCTTGACAAAAAATGATAGCTTCCAGCCTCTTATCCAAATTAAGATATAACTTCAGATTATAAGTTACCACAGCAACCCGAATATCCAGTAAAGAGCGCAGTCTTGCATGCAGAGCATATGTACCATCAACTATCACCTAAGAACAAAAAAAAGACATTAAAGAAATGAACACCACGGAAGAAAAGGATAATCATAGTAACAGTTGATTTCACTGGCCTACCACTCCAGATGATATGCTCTTTATTCCTTTGGAACCAATACGTCTCTTCTGTTGGTAATCAAACACTGGTATCAAAGTATCTTTTCCTTTCGTCAAATCCTATTTCCAACACAAACAACCATGTAAATATAGACAAAACCAACTTGATGCAGAATGCATTGGCATAAATTTAAGTGAAGTGATATACGGTTGCTTATTTTATAAAGAAAATCTTCTGACACGTGACCAGAATAGGTTTCTAAAGTATTACAGTTATGTATTTCGAAGAACTGGAAAACCAGTCAACTTTAAATTATAGACTTGTCAAATGCACAATCCAATCCAATCAAGTAGCAAAATAATTTGAGAAGGAAATGCAAACCTCGAGATTTTGTACTAATGCGTCGAAGTCAATTGAATCCAAATCACTCACGTCATCGACTCCAGTGCGATAATTCTCCATCGATATAACATCACAGCCAATTACAGACGCCACCTTCTCTGCTAAGCTTCACAGATCATCAAACAAACAAAGAAAGTATCAAAGAAATTGCGCCAGTAAAAAAATAAAATAAAAGAATTGTATAGTACAGAACACATACCTTGTTTTGCCTGAACCGCTAGGACCACCAATGCCAACAGTAACAAGACCTTCCTTTTTCTCTCTGAGCTCTTGAAGAGATTTTACCAGTAAATAATATCCGTGATCAAAAGACTGCATCAATCCAATCCAACAATTAATATTAATCTGATTTTTTTCATAAATTAAGTAAATAACGGAAAATTATAAGAGAAGAAAAGCATACCACATGAAGAGGGAGAGATTGGAGGATGGAGGAGGAGGATGAGGAGGATGAGGAGGAAGTAGAAGGTTGCTGCTGGAAGTAATCGCGACCTCCTTCGTGGAATAATCGCTGAACAACCTCGTCGTCCATTTGTCAACAACCGCACCAATCCTCTTTCTCTCTCTCGAGCCAGAGGAATCTAGTGCTGTTGCTATTAAAGAGAAAAAGAATCAGTTTTATTGTTATTGATATTATTGTAGTTGCTTTTTATTATTCTGGTGGTGCCTTTATTTTGCTTGCTTGCTTGCTTGCCTGTGTAAGCTCTCGCTTGTTTCTCTTGCCTTTCACGCTTTTCTTTCTTTCTTTCTGTTCGTTTGCTTTTGCTTTTGTTTTTCTTTTTTCTTTTTCTTTTTTCTCACTGTTCTCTACTTTGGTTTTATTAATTAATGTCCACCTCACGAATTTTTAAAACAAAAATTGCAGAAAACAGTGTTATTTAAAAAAATAATCCTCGATGTTATGATTTGAACAAATTTTAACATTTCAAATTTAACAATATATGAAAAAAGTTTCATATATTGTTAGCCTAGTTCTTTAGTTGAGAGGGTGTTGTGCATTTTTGACGAGGATTATTATGATAAATCATCTGGATTTTATGAATTTATATTTGAGATTTGAGATTTAATTTTTTATTTATAAATAATTCTGAATTGATTTTTAAATTTGTGCCTATTATTTGAGCATTTGACAAAATCTGTCAAGTTTTTTTAAAAATTACTAGATGATATAGTTTAAAGCAATATTAACGGAAATAGATTTATATTTGTTTGAATTCTTTGAATGTGAAATTGGATTACTATTTCTATTAAGTATTTTTAATTATTTTTTCAATTGAACCGGAGCAATCAGGCATGGTTATGAAAAACAGAGATTGGATTTAAAATATGTTTATATATTGCTTTTTTTTATATCATTTATTCGAGATCTTTCCTTGGCAAAATGATCTCTTTTTTACGCAAATTTACCGACAGAGATTTTGTCTTTTGTTTTGCTTTCTTCATTCATCAGTTAAGAAAAGAGTGGGAAAATAATTCATATTAAAAACCTAAAAACAAAAACCTTTGCCTGCTTGTCTAGGAAAAGTGATTTTCTATATATTATTTTTGTCCATCTATCATTCAAAAAGTTATTCAACAAAAAATATTTTTAAATCCAAGTAAAGTTTGATTTGTTTGTCAAAAAAATATATTTTTTATCTTGAACGAAAAATACTTTTTAAAAATTACATAAAATTCAAAAAAAACCCTAGTTATTTATTAATTATATCAAATTTAATTTTCAATCTCATTATTTCTATATATCGTGTTTTGAATTTATTTATTTTTCAATTTTATTTATTAAAATTTGATTTAATTTTATTTTTATATCAACTTTGATCTTTTTTTTATTATTTATTTTTATTTTATTACTTTCTTGATTAAATTTTTTTATGTATCAAATATGATTAACGTACTTTTGATTGTATTTATTTTATTTAAGATGATTTGTAAAATTATATTTTTTATTAATTTTATCATTTTTAACTTTTTTATTTGTTAGATTTGGTCTTAATATTTTGATTATTATTTATTTTATTTTAAATAATTTAAACAATTATATTTATTTTATCATTCTTCAGTTTTTTTATTTGTTAAATTGGTTTTTTTTCTCTTAATAAACTTAAAAAATTATTTTTTAACTTCTTTTTTATTACATAACTAAATACTGAAAAATAATTTGCAATTTATTTTTCATGACATTATAAAATATCATAAAACAATTCATTTTATAAATATTTATTTTCTATAAAAATTATTTTTTAAAATAAAATTATTTTTCAACAACTAAACATAAAAATGGTTATAAATAGCAATCACAATTCACATGAACACGCCACAAGCCCATGGGTACGGGTCAGAGGAAATGATGTGCCCATGGGAAAAAATTGACAGGCCTGAGACCTGCAATGCACAGCACCGTGAAGGAATAATCGAGAGAGAGAAGAAAAAAAAAATAAAACAAGTTAAACTTTGTCTGGCCCCCATTTTTGAACACGATGTGTTGTGTTCTTTTTTAAAAAAAAATTCAAATACATCAAACTAAAAGATGATAATTTAACATAATTTTAATGGACACAGATAAAGGTGACTCTTGTGTATAAATATTATCAACTCGAATTAAAATCTAATTCAAATAATATTTAATATATTAAAAATAATAATTTTATTCAAACTCGTTGGATATTAATTAAGGGTCTGTTTGGGATTGTGGTAGTGATAACGATTCAAAGTGCTTTTCATTTAGAAATATATCAAAATTAAAAAAAAATAACTTTTAAAAATTATTTTTATTATCAGCATATAAAAAATTATTTAAAATTAAAAAAATTAAAATTTTTAAGAATGTGGCGTTCGAAACCTAAAATATTTTTTACCCTGGTCAGCTTCGGATAGAATATAGATTTTGCCTTCTCCGACCCCAAACAGCAGGTTTCACACGCTTCAGCCTCTCCAGTCTGACTTTCCTTCTCTCTTCTCCAATCTCCCGACTTCCCTTCTCAGCCGCAAGGCATCAACTCCAGCAATCTCTCACAATGCCAACAAATTCTTTTTTCCCCTCTCTTCTGTGAATTGAATACTGGGATTTTCTTAAATTGTTTATCGTTTTTCTCTTTTCTACAGCAAAGTTTTACTTTTTAATTTGGTTATCTAGGCAGTCTTGAAGGATTTTTTTTCTTTTTTTTCAATCAGTTTTGGTAGTTTTATTTGTTGTAGTGAAGGCTATTTTTTTTATTTATTAACGTGGGTGTCCGAGCTAGTCTACGTGTACCTCAACTAATCACACGGGTCCTGAAGCTAGCGACTATATAAAACTTCAGTGATCATCATATTAGCAACCACAGGATTCGAATCTGAGATTACAGAGAAAACAATTTTTTAATTCCAAACTTTTATCACTGACCTACCTACTAAATGATTAAGGCTATTTCATTTTATAAGTTGTTGTTTCAGTTTTGAAGTTCACTGATCTGTGGGGAACATGTTTGAAATGGGATTGTGGAGTAATGCACACGTTCTGATCTAGGTCTGTTTCTGGGTTTTTTCTAGTTGTCATATATTTCAATTTCTAAGTTTATTTTTTAGCGTACTATTTTCAAACAAACACTCCAAATTGTTTTTCCTCTTGTCCTTTCTGTTTCCCCCTTTTCGTGGCTGTTTATATGACATTAAAGATTGTATGGTTGTGTTCGTTCTATTGCTACTTGTCTGCTGCGAAACATTGCTGTTCTTTTGAATTATTTATAGCAGCACGGTTGTTTCTTCACATGCGTGGTTAAGATAAGACTGGAATGACAATTCTACTTTAATTTAGATTTTATTTATTTATTTAGAGCTAGTTTGCATGTTATTGGGATGTTTATGAGTATGATAGCGTTGTTTTTCAAAGTATTTTTATTTTAGAATATTTTTAAATAATATTTTTTATTTTTTAAATTTATTTTTAACATCAAACAATTTGAAAACATTAAAAATAAATAAATAAATAAATTTTTTAAAACATAAGCTTTATATCTGTTGATATTGAAGCTAAATTTTCTTTTTGGATCGTGTATGGATGTTCAATTGAAACTAATGAAAACCTCTGAATGCCCCCAAACCATAAGGTTAGGTTTAGTTTATATCTTATGTTAAAAAATTATAATTAGATTTAAGTATAAATATTACAAGACCCGATTCATGGAATATAATATTTATCTTTTTTTAATATAATTTAATATACACATGCCCAGTGTTAACATTATACACGCATATATATTTCACAGTTTAACAATAAAAATACTCGTGTAGTGGAATCAATATAGAGTGTGAATGTCTAAATACTCGATTGGGTACGGAAGAAGTAAAAACTCGATCAATTATTCATTGTCATCCTCACATCAAACTATTTGACAATAAAATCAATTAAATATTTAGTAATGGGTTAACGGTGTGATACGTCCCTGTATTCTTTCTTTTGTATCCAAAATGTCCATGTACTATTTTTTTTATCTTAATAATATCCTTGTATGTTTATTTTTATTGTCATAGGATTATTCTATCCTTTATTATCACCAGCATCATCATATAATGAAATATAACTCTAAAAAATATAGTTTAACTGGTCAGATTTTAAATTTGCTTTTTAAAAATCACCAGTTCGAGTCTCACAAATCTCGTGATCATTAAAGGCTTATATAGTCGTTAATTTTAGGACCCGTGAAATTAGTCAATGTTCACACAACTGTCTCAAATACCCATATTAATTAAAATAATAATAATAATAATAATAATAATAAAATGTATCAGTTACTGTTACTCTCGATGTGATATCTATGGAACTTTTTAGTTAGATTTCTACGGAACTTTCATTCCATTTACCTGCTGAGATGTGACATCTCATTATGACATTAACTCAAAATGTTATCTTAACTGTATATTCTATTTCATCTCTTACCTAACGCATTAATATTTAATAAATTAACACGCACCCACCTACTTGACCTTACATTTAATTGTGGAAAATTAGATAAATTCATACACTCAAAATCACGTTATCATTTAATGACAGTTTTAAATAGTAATGAGTGGAAGATAAGATACTAGATAGTTAAAAAAAAATTGCAATTCTTTGTAAAGCAAACTTGCATATATATATATATATATAAAAGAATTGTTCGGAGGATTTAGGCAAACAAATGCAACAATTATTACTTGATTTAATTTAGTATTTAAAAGCAATAATAAAAATAATTTTAACTAAAAGTAAATATGAAAAGAGTAAGAGTTTAATTAGATGAAGTCTTGAATTGTAACATGCGGTAGCGCTATTCTTAGAAAAAAAATGTTACCCTTTTGTTTAAGGACGCTTCAAATATAATGCGTTTCTCTTTAAAAATATAATGATCTTGCCATATATATATATATATATATATATATACCTTACAAAAATACATGTTACTAATCATATTTAAAACAATTAAACATGATAAATTAATGATAACCGATTAATACCAAAAGAACATAAAATGGTTATAGTAATTAATTAAAATGGTTATATTAATTATTACTAATGGTTATCATTAAAGGTAAATTTATTTTAAATTAAAATTGTCACAAGAAATGCCATCAATGACGCAATTAAAAAAATATGCATAATTAAAAAAAAAATTGGTGACTAGAAGGTGCTCGGCAGTATGGTAACGGTTGCTTTTCAAATAATTTTTTGTGCCGAAATGCATGCTAATGATTTTTTTTTATTTTTTAAAAATTATTTTTGACATCGGCACATCAAAACGATCAAAAACATATAAACCATATTAAATTTTAATAAAAAAAATTAAATTTTTTAGGAATACGGTGTAACATATTTTTATAACTCAAAGCAGCTGGAACTAAAATTGTTTTTGAAGAATCAAGGAGATGGAGCACAACAAGGACTAAAGTGAAAATTTGAAAAACCAAACGACTAATTTGAAAACAAAATTCCAACGATACACCATATAAAATATGGAGGGAAACATTTGGCTGAATATTTTGGGAGCAAGTGAATGAGAAAATGCAACTTCTAATATTGGACCGCATGTCCCAACATATTATTATTTTCAAGTAGACAACACAGAGGAGACTGTATATATAGAAGGATAAAACAATGGAGATATCACATCCGCATGAGAGGCAGGGCAATCTATATTCCTGCTGTTGATGGTATTATTCTCTCTGATGAAGTCTTACTAACTTAAAATATGCTCCTTCAAAGTTTTTGATCCTCGTGTTTTGTAACAAGTACAATTTAATCCTTGAATTAGTTTTTCAACAAATTAAGTCCCTGCATGTCAGATCTTAAACTCTAGTTAAACAATTTAAATGGGTCTGTGGACAAGATAATAGCAGGGACATGTGATAGTATATATTGACCCATTTGTTAGTCCATTGTCGGATTATTTGAATTAAAATTACTATTAAGAACGTGATTTTAAATAAATGTATCCTCTTAAGAAATTATGAATTGATCAATAAATGAAATTTTTACACGGTAAACGCATAAATATCATAAAAAAACGTGTAAAAAAGAAGCAAAAAACAAAATATCCCATAATTTTTTTAAGTAAGTAGAACTATTAAATGATTTAATTAAAATAGCATTATAGTTATTTTTATAATATAATTTTAAAACATATAGAGTTGTTATTTTTTAGCAAAATAAGTAGTTTTATATGAAAAAATATCACTTCCCGTGTTTTTTTTTGAGACGGGAGCTTTATAAACATCTAGCCTGCTTTTATAAAAATCACCCCACCCTGAAGAGTTAAACAACTAATTTTTAAAATCATCAAGTATTTTTTAATATTCTTAATTGCTTTGCTTTAGCACATCAATAAAAACCATAAAAAAGGAGTTCAAATAGACTCTCCATCAAGCTATTTAAACTTTAGCTCATAATTGACTAGTATCTTGAAGCCTTGTATCCAAGAGTTTCTTTTTTCTATCAATTTGATTGGTAGAATAATTACATCATAAATCCTGCCCTGCCGTTTTTTATTTTTTTTTAATTTCATCATAATCCTTTTTAACTTTCAACAATTAATCATAATTTTGTAATTTCAACATTTCTCTCTCGTTTTTTTTTTTAAAAAAAATCAATCCGATTATCTCGGTTTTTTTGAGTGCACGTTCTGATAGCTGCATGTTGCTTGTTTTTATGTTCGCCATGTTCTTCCTGAGCGCCCGTTCAAATAATTACATAAAAAAAATTAAAATGACGTGCTTGTCTCCTCAGTTCGATTTGTGGGAGAGCTAAATCCAATGGAACTTTTGACTAGCTCAGAAAGTACACGTTGAAGTTACTATTTTCTTCACGTCCTCAAATGCACCAGCATTAGCACCAGCGCTCTTGTTTTTCCTCAGTCGTGAAATAGAAGTCAATCTTCTTTCTCCTGTCGGGCCATCGTCTAACACCTGAAAAGAATGGAAGTCTCGGGGGTTTACCAAAATATATTTAAATCACGACGGTTAATGCTTCTTCTCCGTCTATTCTCAGAACTCTGCCAGGCTCTTTAAATCAGCGTGCGTGCTCCATCGAGGAAAACCGGATGGCACGTGGGATTTGTTGGCGGGGGAATTCTCTTTATAAGGTTGTTAAAATACCGATACTTAACCATCTAGATGGTGGTCCAGTGATAAGAGCCTGGAACCAAGAGGTTTGTTCCCTCTGTGGTCTCAGGTTCGAGCCCTATAGTTGTTCATATGATGGTCACTGGAGGCTTACATGGTCGATAACTTCAAGTTAGCCCGGACACCCACATTAAACTAAAAAAAAAAAATACCGATACTTTAATTATTACGGAAATGTTTGCGATTTGGATTCTGGACATTTATTTTCATCGTCTCTACTCGAATCCAATGGCACAAATAGCAATACGATTATTAGGAAATTTCCAGTGCAATTAATATTATGTTTTTGTGCATCGTTTCAAGATTGCAAGTCATTGTTACAGAAATTAAAATATTAAGTATTTATTATAGTTAAATTTTCAGTAATTGAATACTGCAACTGGCATAGTAAATATTGAAATTTTATATTTCTATAGTTATTCATCAATCTCTTTCAGTTATGAATAACGTGTAGTAATTTTGTCTTATTTAAAGGATCGCGGTATTTATTATGCTAATGTTCAGAGCAGGAACGTTTCAGGACCGGTTCCTTGAAAAAAACTTTATTTAGCAAAGCAGTATAGGATAGGCGAGCTCATCGAAGTCCTTTTATTTTTTTTCACTTTCTTTTTTCCTGTTCTCAAATATAAAGCAGGCTTTGTTCAATTACGGCCATTTTAAAGACCAGTGAAAAATAGATTTGTTGGCTCGCATGCTATATTTTTTTTCAATGCAAAGATACCCAGGCAACAATAGTGTTTTAAAAAAAACTAAGAGAAATATGAGAGTCTGAACATTAACTTTGTGTAATATCATTTAATTTACTAATATGATAAAAAAAAAACAACAACAACAAATAAATTGAAAAAACAAAATTAATTTGAGTTAATCTATGAAACTCATTACTTGATATATGAAATTAGGATAACCTCGAAGAATTATGCAAGAAAAAAATTATAATGACTTGAAAAAAATTGAAATCAACCCATATTAGTATAATATTGGTGAGTTTTTAAAGATAAGAGGTCTAGTTTATAAAGATTTTCTAAGTGCCACAATACATGCTTTCATGGACCGGTAAAATGGGTTTATGCCTAAAAAAAGGCTTGGTCAGGCCATGACGAGATAGTAGCTTAAAACTACAATAACATAAGATCCAATTATGGGTTCATACTTAAATGTTTTCAAGTAATTCTACATAGTGTTTTTCTATATGAGAAATCACTACATCACTTATCGAACAGTTTGATCTTCTAGAATTATGATTCATACCGGAATGTTGTTATTTGAACCAATTTTATTATTTCTTCTAGATATTTATTTATTTATTGTTTGTTTAGAATTTTATGCTATTTCTCTCCATGTATAAGGATTTTGATTTTGATTTTCTAGCCTAGGCTAGTTTTTCTAGCATATAAAAAATATTGTAAACCTATTTAAGTGGCAAGCTTGATCGTTATATTAATTGAGAAATGAAATAAGACTTCAGAGTTAGTTGTGTTTAACCATAATTCAACCTATCCCATGTCTTTCCATGCTCGTT
The DNA here is from genome assembly GCF_000002775.5 of Populus trichocarpa. Lineage (NCBI taxonomy): Eukaryota > Viridiplantae > Streptophyta > Magnoliopsida > Malpighiales > Salicaceae > Populus > Populus trichocarpa. The sequence goes on along the minus strand of NC_037292.2, from coordinate 8,518,996 downwards.
GTTGCATTATTGTGCTCCCGCCTATATCATAATCTTTTAAATTTATAATCCGAGTTCTAAGACTGAAATTATCCTAGAGAAAAGCAAACCATATAAAATCATGAAGCTAAAATTTCAATTAGCAAAATCTCAATGAACATGATATCAAGGGATGGGATGAGAAATAAAGTTTCAACAGAAACATAATCCAAAATAAAATAAATAACAATTAAAAAAATAAAGATCAAACTTAACATAAAAATTAAATAAAACATCGAGGGATGCAATTGAAAAATAAATACAATTAAAAAAATGATAAAAAAAATCAGCAATCAAAAAAATTGAGACCACATTTGACAAGTAAAAAAATCAATGGATGATGAAATCGAAAGCAAATTATAATTTTATGAATTATTTTAAATAAAAAAATAAAAAAATGATCAAATTTGAAAGAAAAATAAATTGATGTGTTGCGTTGAAAATTTATAGGGTCAGACGTGTAAAATGAAAAGAAAAAAAGGAAAAGAAAAGAAAATGTGGCTAACACCAAAACAAAGATCCTTTGCCACATGCGTTGCACAAGAATGATGGAGACGCCGTGAAGATTCAAACGCTGTCATGGAAGTCTTTAACCCCGAAATGACGCCACACATGTTGTATAGATAACACGAATAAAGCCACATTATCTCACGTGAATAACACATGCATTAATTTTTTGATATTAAATAATATTTTATATATGTTGAAATACCAAGTTGCCCCAATGCAACATAATAAAAAAAAAAAAAAAGATTGAAGGGACTAAAATACCGTTTAAGATAATTTGAATTAAATGGTAAGATAGCTATTTAAAAAAAAGTCAAAACAGCTCAGGCACACTAGCGAAATATTATTTTACTGTGAAGGTATTTTGGTAATTGTATTGTGAAAAAACAACAAAAATATCTGTCTACCCTCGCTACCCATGTCTTTTTTAAAAAAAAAAGAAAAGAAAAAAAATCATAATTTTACTGATACAATTCACGGCCACAATGAATCTAAAGTGTCAATAAATCTAGAGCTGCAATAAAAAAAAATACCACAGTAAGAGTCCTCCGCTTCTAGTTTATTTTAATTAATTTAATTTTTCATTTTCTTTTGCGATGATAATGATAAATGTGCATCATGGCTGAAAGATGCTGCTTCCACTAATATAGTTTAGTATAAGTGCTAATTGCGATTCTCTCTCTACTGAAAGTCAACGCCTTCTCTCTCCCACTCCCTTTTGTTATGCGTTTTGTCAATTAGTGCTCTCACAAGTTTTCATCTCCGCGTGTTCATTCATTGAACACATCGCCCCTCTTTATCTACTTGCTATCGTGCGCCTCCGTCGCCTCTGTGAGTTTCCACAAGGAGTGGCAGCCCGCACAATAATCACCATGAGCCCGGTCCTTTTTCTTTTTATTTATTTTGGAGCTTGGATGGTAAAAACAAGGCCGACATATTTATTTTTATTTTTATTTTTATAATTTAGTAGTTTATTTTAATAGTTTTAATTCTCTAATATCATTCTTCAGTATTCAAAGAGTATCTACAAAATCACCAAGCTAAGATATACAATCTCTCTATCTAGACCAGCTCTGAAATCAAGAAGTTTGATGTTGATAAATTAACTTTTATGCATATAAATACACACACAATATTAATCTTGATAATACCATGTGTCGGTATTAAAATTGTTTTCGGTAGATTATTCACGAGTCTTGGTTGATGGTTCTTCACGAGTAAAAAAAATAAATCAAAGTCGTTTCATTTATTATAAATTTATTTAACAATAAAACATAAATTCATAATTAATTGAACGTAACGATAAAAATAAATTTAATAAGTGAATAAATGGTTTGAACTTTGATCAATTTTTAGTTTATATGATATTTGTTATATATGATATGTCATGTCATGCTAAATTAAACATATCAAACCATTCAAATATTAAAGGTTATTATTGTTTTAAAAATAAAATAAACAACTTTTCATATCAACAGAACCAACATTATTTTCATGATTTTTAAATGAGGTTTAACTTTTCATATTAAAAACATTATTTTCATGATTTTCAAGTAAGGTTTAATACACCTTTAAATTGTTTTTATATGAATCACCTCCAACTCTCAAAATCCAAACAACTAATTTTTAAAATTTTAAAAAATATTTATTTGATGTTTTGTTTTAAATAAAACAATAAAAAATAAAAAAGTACAGGGTCAAGCATGCTCTTAACTCGTTAACTTTAGAGTTCATAAAATTAGTTGAGATACACACAAGTTGATTCAGACATCCACGTTAATAAAAATTTTTTTAACTATTATTATGCATTTATCAACTCAACCAGTAAATCATTGAGTCATAAATTAAAGTTACTAACTAATGTACTATGTTATATTAATTGCTACTAAAGAAAAAAAAATGCTATATGAATTTAATGGCAGAATCATTTCGAAGACAGACGTCAAAGAATCATAGCGCGAGCTCACCACAAAGAATATGAGATCAGAGGCACTTATAAAATGGCAGAACTGACACGAAGCTGATTTAAATAATGAATTAACGATGGCCTGGGTGGGGAGAAGTGGGGTGCGCAGGATAAAATGGAAGAGTGGACAAAATCTCAAACTTCTCTCGATCAGCCTGTCTACAATTCTTTTCATTTAAAAAAGAGAGTCAGCCACTTTTCATGGTCAGGGTCACTTATTCCCACAAAACCCACCTGCTTCTTTATTTCAATCTTTCTGAAAAATCTCTCCCCATCACACTGAGCAAAGAAAGCGTTTAATTGCTGTTTGCCTTTGTGTTTCTCTTATCTAATTAACAGTAACTATCATCAATCAGAAAAAGAAAACGAAAGGCAAGACAAGGCAGGCAGAAAATGGATGGTCTGCCCTCTGGATATCGCCCCAACGTTGGTGTCTGTCTCATCAACTCTGATAACCTGGTCTGCTCATCACCTCCTTTTGCTTTTCTTTCTTCTGATTTTATTACATTAGCTGATTACCTGTGCAGTTATCTTTTAATTAATTGATGGAATTTTAGTTCAATTTCTAGACAACCGATCGCTTTCCCCCCCTTTTTTCTTCGTTGAAGTTTGTTATAATATTCCTGCACTTCTTAAAATCATATTTAACGAGAAGACATGATAATACTCCTTGCAGGTTTTTGTGGCATCAAGATTAAATGTTCCAGGAGCATGGCAGATGCCTCAGGTAATGCCGCATTGGATTTGATCTTTCTGAAAAAGTAATTAATTCCTAACAAATGTGCTGAAATCGTTCAACTTCTTATTATTTCTGCTTGCTCGAGCTTATCATCTACTATTCTAGTGCAGAGAATAATAATTCTGTGATTCCAGTTCATCTCTAGTATTAAGTAATCTTAGTTTTTAATGCGATCACTGGGGTGATTTTTCGGACCGATCAAGATTTTGGCTTACATTCGGACTAGATTTCAATTATTCTCAATGCGACGAACTTCGCTGCCGGGCAAGTAGTGGACATCTGTTCCGCTTTTTTACTTACTTAGGCATTTTATACCAAATCCAGGCATTTGATAAATGCAATGAATAGAATTTGTGATGCTTTAGGATACCCCTATCCGCAGGAAGCTTCCTAGAGTTTTAGATAATGAGTAGTATTATACTTAAGTGGGTTCGCCTTGGGTTATTCATGGGATGCACTTAGACCAACCTTTGCAGATGTCTGATAAGAAATCTTATATCAGTTTTCTCTGAATTTACGTTAGTTCTTGTTCGACCATAGTTTCCACCCTTCAGCTAAGCTTATGTGTTTCATCTTTGTGATTTCCCATGGTAGGGGGGCATTGAAGATGGTGAGGAGCCTAAGTCTGCAGCCATCAGGGAACTGCTGGAAGAAACTGGGATAGTCTCTGCTGAAATTATTGCCGAGGTTGGGTATCAACTTTGCTAACCGAATGACTAGTATAAACAATCTCTCAAGTATATCCTCTGAGTAACTAGTTAATTTCATGTTAAATTTTATAATGACTGCAGTGAAAGTAAACAATCTCTCAAGTACTCTTATGAAAGCATCTTTTAAGATATAATCTTGAATTGATGGTCAATCCTTTTCTGTTTTGCTGGCTCTGTATTCACAGGTTCCAAATTGGTTGACTTATGACTTCCCCCCTGCCGTGAAAGCCAAAGTGAATCGTCTTTGGGGAGGTGAATGGCACGGACAGGCACAAAAGTGGTGAGCCTCCCTGTCTCTCTCTGATCGAGTACACGATCTGATAGTGAGAAAGAAGATAACATTTGGTTTAAATCGGAGAAATTAACTGTGCAGTATCTAATATGATTGCACTATTAGAATTTTCGTGAATAGCCACTAAAATGCTACAAAATTTCAGGACCTTTCATCTGTGACATTTTCATCTCAGTTTTCTGATCCTAAATCCAATCCCTTTCAGTATTATAAATCCTCACTTCTGTGTGCAGTATCTGAGTCCATTTTTAAATGAACTTGAACCACGATGTGCATTTCTTGTTATCCGATGGCTATAAAAATTCAGATTTAGAACAGGGAAAACAAAAGAGGGGACAAAGTTTAGCGTCAATTTCAAATTGACTTTTAAACATTTGTAATGACTGAGAATTTCATTTGATCTTGCGAATCTTATGCAGTGAGAAAACTCAGTTATTTCTTTCTTATGATTACATACGTTGTGTTGTTAAGCTAATTGCGATTAAATTTATTTGTGCATATGAAATAATGACGTATTGAAATAATTGGAGGGATATGGTATGGGATCAATGGAGAAGGATATACGTTGTGTACTATGCTGCTGCTTCTGCATATGATTTCAGGGTTTTTGGTTGACAGGTTTCTTATGAGATTAACAAAAGACGAGAGTGAGATCAACTTAGGAAGTGGTGAAGCAGATCCTGAATTTGCAGAGTGGAAATGGACAAGTCCTGAAGAAGTTATCGAACAGGTATGGTGCAGAAAAGAGCAAGGATTTATAACATTATATTATGTACATTTGAATCCTCGTTCCTTACTGAGATAAGCGAGCGATTTGTTCACAGGCAGTGGACTACAAGAGGCCAACTTATGAAGAAGTCATGAGGACATTTAGGCCTTACTTGAATGAAAATGGAATAGCTGCTAAATGTAAATCTTCGAAGTGGTAAATGGTGTGCGTGTGCTTTTGTAGATCTCTCTCCATGAAATCTAGACTCTGTAGGACTTTGTTCTTTGTAAATGGATGTGGCAGTTGAGAGTTTCAAAATTAGATGGTTGCTTAACTGTAATAAAACTCCTTGTTCAATCAATTCTCTCGAGTTTGTGTAAGTAGCTTGCCTACTGAAGAATTGACGTGCATAAGCTTTCTAAATGGCAAAACAACCTAAAATCAGAAGAAAAATAGTAGTTGTGGTTGTAATGTCGGTACGGTAAGTATTGCATAGGCAATGTGCATGGCTTCATATGCTTAAAAAATAATAGCTTAAGTGTGTCTTTGGTGATGAGATTTAAAATGTTTTTTTCCTGGTGTTTTTCATTTAAAAAGTATTGAATTGATTTATTTTTAAATTTATTTTTTTATGATTCTGTATCAAAATCAATTAAACTCACTTAAAAGAGTATCAATTTTATTTTTTTGATAAAAAGTACTTAAAAAAAGTATCTGAATGGCAATGACAAACGTTACCCAACTCTGGTGAATCATGCTCGGAACAAAGCAAAATAAAGTTTTGTTTCTGTTATCATGTTACTTGTGGGCCTAAAGGAAAAAAAAATTAAAATCAATTTGCAAGTTTTTTAACCTGTGCTCCAATGCAGGTTTTTTTTAAAAGCTTTTCTAGTAACTTATCTTGGGCACAGGAAAAAAAGACGATTACCATATTTTATGAACACAAATCGCAGCTAATAAAATTACGAGAAGTATGGAATTCACAGATCAAAATAACACTAATCTATTGCGGATGTTCTTCTTATTTTTTTTTTAAGAATATTAAGAGTGCATAGACTTTATTTACAGTATTATTGGACATAGTCAAATAAATCAATTTTAAAATCTTTTCGATCCAACTTTTTATTTAATTTAAAATTTTAATTAAATAACATAGGAGTTAGCTAGATTTAAATAAATTGATTTCATGGATCCAAATGTAATCTAGATAACTCATAAAAACAATGCTTAACTTTTAAAAATCTTCAAGATAACAACTTTTTTAAAAAAAATTAAGACGATAACAAATTAGATCTACCAGGTCCCCCCTCGACCTGGATAATGAACTTTATTGAGTTTAATAAATTTTTTATAGACCTTTTTTTATTAATTACACGATAAAAATAGATGCTCGCAAAATTGAGCATTAACCCTGAAATATAATTTTATTCGAGACCGTGATAATTCTATAAAAAACAAACAAAAAGAAATCATGTAGTCTATTTCCTAACCAATCAAATATTGAAGGAAAAAATAAAAAAAATAAAGCATATTCGGTCAGTGGGTAAACCCGTCAAATTTGTGAACTAGGTTATGGACTCTACTGTGATTTTAATTATTTTTTTAAAAACTATTTTTTATTTAACTATATAATAATAAAAATAAATGATTATAAAATTGAACACTAACCCAATACCAAAAAGTTTTTTTAAAATCGAGATAACTTCATAAAAAAAAACTTGCAAAACTCACGTACCAGCCAAACATGTGAACAAGTCCATCAACTTTATAAAGTTTAATAACATATTTTAAAAAAATACTACGTGAGAAAAAAATACATGATAACAAAGTCAAATTCAGTTAAAAAATAAATAAACAAAAGACACCCCATCGAACCCATAAATCGGGGCAACTTTGATTACCCTCGCAAACTTGCAAATCACGTTAGATAAAAAAGACAAAAACAAACTTGAAAAAAAAAATATAACAAAAATTCAAAAAACAAAAAGCAAAAAGAAAAAGAAAGAAACCAAATATTATGGATTACTACTTTGATCCATGTTGCAATGGTTCTAGGTAAACAATGGTTTTTTCAAATTTGTTTTTGTTAATTATTTATGGTACATGTGGCACACCCATATGCTTTTTTTAACTAAAAATATAAAGAATGTTTAAGTTATGAGAAATTGTTTTGGCAGCCAATGGGTCAGCACTAAATTTTATGACTTGCCTCTTTACTTATATTTCATTAAACCAAATAAAATTTCAAGAAATGAACATCTCATACTCGTATTTAATTAAGCAATTTATTTTTTTAAAAAAATAAATTTAATAAAAAATGATGAATAAAATAACACAAAATAATCCATGTTATTTTTTATATCAGTGAAAAATATCATAAGAAGCAATTAAAAAAAATTAATGGAGCTTAATCTCCAATTAAATAAATGCTAAAGGCCAAGATTGGAAAAAAAATGAATGAAGTGAATATTTTATGCTTGTATTTAATCAATTAATTTAATTACACATGCACACAAAAACTAAATTGAAAAAAAAATAACAAATAAAAAGACTCGTGATAACCCGAGTTATTTTCAAAATAAATAAAAAATCATATAGGAAACAAATAAAAAAAATCAGCGAAGCTCAATCTCAAATTAAATAAATATAAAATAATAAAATTGAAAGAACATGACCTGATAAAATATCATGAAGTGAGCACATAATATTTATATTTAATCCATTAATATAATCTAATTAAAAAAAATATCTCTTGAAAAAGCTAAATTTAACAAAAAAACAAACAAACAAACAAAAAAAATCCAAGACAAATAGTTATTTTCAAAATCAATAAAAAAAATCTTATAGGAAGCATATAAGAAAATCTAACAAAGCCTGATATTAAATTAAATAAATGTTAAGAGATGAAAATGAAAAAACATGAACTTAAAAAAAGAATAAAAAAAAAACAAGCAAGTTCGAACAAACCTTCTAAACCTGAGATGATTTGAGATGATTTTTAAAACTTGCAACTCATGAAATCTTAGACTCAAGTTTAATTAAGAAGCTAAATTCCCAATCAATTTAATGTTGAATGATGAAATTGAAAAAAAAATAAAAAATATCAAATTAAAAAAAAATAAGGATCAAATTTGACATAAAAAACTCAAGGAGCATGAAATTGCAAAATGAAAAAAATAATTTTAAAAAGTATCTAAAATAAAAAAAATAATAATCAAAATAATAGAAACCGAACTTAAAAGATGAAAAAAATTTGAAGAGGGGTGAAATTGTAAAATAAATCAAAATTTATAAACTATTACAAATAAAAATAATAATAATAAAAAATATGAAACAAATATAAAAGAAATAACAAATTAAAGGGTGCTTTGAAATTTCAAAAGAAAAATTGTGAAAAACAAGGGGGAAAATAACAAAAAGAGGGGAAGACTGTTGGCGCTAACCGAATGATTGTTGGGTACATACACTGTCTCATTATGAAGGGGATGCCAAGACAATTAAAACACTACGCGAAAATAAAATTGTTAAACCCAATAAAATTCATAATCCAAATCATGAGTTTGACGAGTTAAGTCACAAAACTTAGATTGATTCAATATATTATTGTATTAATATTTAAAAAAATAATTTTTTAAACTTTTTTAAAATTAAATTATATATTTTATTAATCACCCAAATTATTTTTAAAATCATCAAATAGAAAGAATTCAAATTTAACTTGCTAAATCCCAGTTAATAATAATAATAATAATACTAGGTAATTCTACGTTACCTGAATATTTGTGGGCTTGTAAACTATAATATTTTATAAATGAAACATCAAAAGGACTGGCCCGGAGATTGCTCTCTCCGTAGCCATTACGGTTCGGCCACTTTGACGGAGATTGCCTTCTCCTTAACCAACATGGTTCGAGTATCCAGGTAAAAAAAATGCCCAGAGCGCTCATATTTTAAAAAACTGCTTGTTGCTCTTGCATATCAGATCGCCGTTTTGAGTCCATTCCACTCCCTTAAATTAGAATTTACTAGAATAGTTTTTTTTTGGGTGGCCAAGACTAATCTTTGCAGATTTTGCTGCTGAAATGTATATATATATAAAAAAGAGTCAGTTGTATATATAACAATGGATTTGGTCATAGCATATGGCATGGATCAAACGTCCTTCATTCCAATTTATATATCCGCAATCTGAGTTCTTGGATAACAATTTGCATGTGACACCAAGACAAGGATTGCAAGATTTTAATTTTTTTTCTCCTTTTTTTTTGTGTGAGAGTGTGGCCTGCGGGTAGGTGGAGAGAAGAATAAAATGAAAGATGAACTGGCTCCATTGATTGTTGAGACCAATCTCCAATCTGTAACAAACGCATTAAATATCTTGACGTAGCCCTAAAGTTCAAATAAAATCGTAGAACTTTTGCAAGTCTATCCCATGATCATACCGTGACGAAGAGAGCCATGTCTGATTTCTTCAAACAAAATTCAATCTTTCAGACCCGTGGTTTAACTAAAGAATTTGTCAATTTTTTTTATTTATAAAAATTAGGATCTATCTTCATCAGCTTCTTATCATGTTAGGTGAAACCTGGTCGTATGTGTGCGCTATACATCTATGTATTTCAATTTCAACGGCTAAGATGTGCCACTCTATAAACCATTTTATTTGTTTATTTTCTTCAATCAATTTATTCTATAATACCATTCAATGATCTATTCATCTCCGGTCAGTACTCTATTGAAAGAGTCGTGTATTTTGAACGGGCCGACAGGCACCGACACCGTCCCTTTTCCAGCGGCTCCTCGGCTTATCTTTATTTTTATTGATGTTCTTAAAGAGTCAAAATCTGTTTCTAAGTTTTTTGTTCTCTCTGTTCAAATCACTCGAAAAAGATTTTCTTCGATTCATATTCCCCCCCCTAGAAAGTTCGTATTCTGATTTAAACTGCGCTTGTAAAAAATCAACCAGACGGGCCATGCTCATCTTATGAACCACGAATTTGAGTTTTTGAGCGTGATAGCGACAAGGGGGCTGAATTAGCCACGAGGAATTCACTTGTGACTTGCTCCTCCCCTAAAAGGTCGTGGGGGTAAGGATGCTTTGTCATTAGAGAAAAGAAAGTAGAAAAAACTTAATATAGCACGTAAACCATTTATATTTGGCTATGGATTTCAGTATATATTTTGTTTGTTGACGATTGTGTAATTGTTGCTGAGATGTTGACGGAAGTGATCCTTGAGTTTGATGTTATCGTTACTGCTTCTGGCTCTAATTCAAGAAACTAACGCGAAAAGGAAATCCATAAACTAATGGCGATAGAGGAAGAAAATGTCCAAATCCAACTAAAAAACAAGAAGTAAGATGGAGCCAAGCCACATTATATATGATTAGAATTAGAAGCAACACACCCACCACTGAATTTTCAGAAAAAGGAGACACTTCCATTATTATTACCCCTACAAATTATTATAGACACAATAAATATGAGGACAGTCCAAATAAAACCAAACAACCATCCTCTGGAGTGGAGATGGATGCATGTCCTTTCAATTCAAGTTTTGAGATGCTTCAGATTAGATCCATCCAGACGGGGTTCCTGAGGAGGTCCAATCGCCTTCACGCCTTCATGGAACGCTACCCCTCACTGCCAGCAACTGGCCATATATATGTCTGCGAGGCCGTCTCTTGTCTGCTAAAATACTCAAAAATAGTTTAAAGCTCCGTGACCATAGGGGTGGATAAGATAAGGTACGCATTTTGAGGAACTCTCTCTTTAGTCTCTACTCCTGTCTCTCCTATGCTTCTTTCTTGCAATTAAAATCCGTCCGTCTTTTTTGTTTTTCTTACCCACCTTTGTCAAATAACGACTAAAGAGGCTCTCGGTAAATATATAAATTTGAGAATTATAATTTTATTAATAACTTGATTTTTTCGTCTTTGTATAATTTAAAAGAACACCTGTCTTGACTGGTTAAAGTGAATAAAATTAAAACTTCACTGAAAATTGATGCTTTCTGACCGCACTTTAGTTGAAAAACCTCCCATCACTCGGTTTTTCCTATAAAATAAAGTACGTGCACAGACATTTGCTTATGTTACGAAGAACAGAATCTTGATTTTGATTAAAATCCCATTTATGTTCTTGCTTCCTTCTCTCCATATCTCCTTCACCGTCGAGCAATTAAGTTAGCACAGCACCTGTTTTTCTGTCATGGTTTTTTTTTTTTTAGTTCTTACATGGTTTGTGATTTCTGATATAAATTGCTGGTCCTGTTCAATTTTGTTTTGATTGTTCAGATCATGCTTGATAGAGAAATTTTCACTGAGTATGGAGAAGCAAGCCAGTATGAAATTCAAGAAGTAGTCGGAAAAGGAAGCTATGGCGTTGTTGCATCCGCCATAGATACTCACACGGGAGAGAGGGTCGCTATCAAAAAGATGACCAACATCTTTGAGCATGTCTCCGATGCTACACGTATTCTACGTGAGATCAAGCTGCTCAGGCTGCTTAAACACCCTGATATTGTAGAAATCAGACATATTATGCTCCCTCCTTCTCCAAGAGAGTTTAAAGATATTTATGTGGTGTTTGAGTTGATGGAATCTGACCTTCATCAAGTTATCAAGTTAAATAATGACCTCACTCCTGAACATCACCAGTTTTTCTTGTACCAGCTTCTTCGAGCTCTCAAATATATACATGCAGGTTCTTGAACTTAAAGGACTGCTTTCTAGTTTAATTTTTTGTTTTTGATTATAGATCGATATGAACATCATGAGTTGCTCTAAAGCAAAACCTGTTTTTTGTTGCTGGAAAATGTTGTTTTTTGCAGGAAATGTGTTTCATCGAGACTTGAAGCCCAAAAATATTCTTGCTAATGCCGATTGTAAATTAAAGCTTTGTGACTTTGGGCTGGCTCGTGTGTCATTTAGTAATGCTCCTTCTGCTATTTTTTGGACTGTACGTGTCTTCTTGAATCTCGGTTGTGACTTTCAGTGTTTGATTGTGTTATATATGTAATTGTAATGTTTTAGAGGATCATAACGTTAGTTAGATTATATTATTATATATGGTGTCTGTGTTGGCTTATGAACATTTTTTTTTGTGTGTTTTGTCAAGGATTATGTGGCTACTCGATGGTACCGTGCCCCAGAACTCTGCGGCTCCTTTTCATCTAAGGCATGCAAATAATAAATCCTTCTTATTCCGTTTATCATGTAAAAATGATTTGAAGGAAAAAGAAAATTGATTGCCTGTATGTGTTCTTTCGGAAGCCATCTTTTAGCTTCTGCTTAGTCTACTCGTTGACTTTTCTTCTTTTAAGCCAGCTTAGTATTTTGGATGTGACACTCATGCATTTTCACTTTACTAATTAATTATGTGCGTATAATTTGTGGATTTTGACATGTCTGTCAATGAATTGGTTTTAATAAGAAATGGATGTAGTAGAGAAACATTTGATCTAGAAGTTCAACTGCAAAAGCTGCAAACCTCCAACATCATCTATTAAATTGATGTGCACCTTGTTATTCATGAAATGTGAATTTTTTTAACAAAATCTTGTCAGAACAACATATGTTTTTCTAAAGCTATAGTTTGACGTGACAGATTGATCAACTGTGGTGGTGCATTTGTTGCTTTGTTTCATCAGCTATCCAGTATTTCCCAATGCTCAATTATGTTTCATGCACCAAACTACCAGTTTTAATGGTTTATTTTCTTTTGGATGAAGTGGCCTAAATTGCTTTGCTCAGGCCATTTTTCAGTTGGAATTCAAGATTTTGTTTGACACTTTTTTTTGAACTTGTGCTCTGCAGTACACTCCTGCTATTGATATTTGGAGCATAGGTTGTATATTTGCAGAATTGTTGACGGGGAAACCCTTGTTTCCTGGAAAAAATGTCGTGCATCAATTGGAACTCATAACCGATTTGCTTGGCACTCCTTCGGCTGAATCCATTGCTCGAGTTTGTTGCCTTTCTCAATCAATTTCTTTTGCTATCTTAGAAACTTCAGCCTTTCCTAAATCTGATTGCTCCTCTTTTCTCACCACTTCTTTTTTGTGATACATGCAGATTAGTAATGAAAAGGCTAGGAAGTATTTGAGTAGCATGAGGAAAAAGCGGCCAATTCCTTTCTCAAAAAAATTTCCAGATGTAGACCGATCAGCTTTGCGTATACTTGAGCGGTTGCTGGCATTTGATCCTAAAGATCGCCCATCTGCTGAAGAGATAAGATTTAGTCAAACGATAGTTTAACATTATTTTTTATATCACTCCTTTTATTTGTGATTTGTATATCCAGATTCACACAGTTTCCTTCCTGATATTAGTTTCTATTTTCTCTCCAGGCTTTAGCTGATCCATATTTTGACGGACTAGCAGATAAGGAGGAAGAACCTTCAAGGAAACCCATTTCAAAACTTGAGTTCGAATTTGAAAGGAGGAAATTGACAAGAGATGATGTAAGAGAACTGATTTACAGAGAGGTATGATCGTATTGGTGCTTGCTTCAGTAATGCTTTTCTGCTTCTTTTGGTGGTAGCCTACTTAGTTGTTAATTGTGATTTGTCTTATTTTCTACGAAACAGATTTTGGAGTATCATCCAGAGATGCTAAAAGAGTACCTTCGGGGCACAGATCAGACTCACTTTGTTTATCCAAGGTCAGGAACTAAAATCTTATTGCAATGGCATGATATGAAAAAGGAAATTGCATATGCATAAAACAATAGAGCGCCTATTTAGTCTCAATTATGCATGCCCAAGCCTGCATTCCAGCATACTACTGTAGCTGTCATTAGAAAATGTTAATCAATTCCCTTAAGGTGTCAATAACATCATTATTCATAGAAATAAGCACTTATTAGGTCCATCTTGGGGATCACAGCATTGATACTTTCTTTTCTTGCTGCATGTCTGTTAGTTTTTTTTCCCCGACTAGATGCGCGCATGTCTGTTAGCTTCTATATTATCCAGTTGATGCTTCTTTATAGAGATCGGAGATCTATTTCACTGCTAGTTTGCTACAAAAACTATGGTACCAACAAGTTACTACTGTGCATGACAAAGCAGCACCACGTGTTATACAGAAAAAGGTTTGCATGAGAGGATTTTAAACTTTATTCCAAATGGGAATATCATTTGCATGTTAGATTTGATTAATCACATTAATTCAGAACTATGCATTATGTGACAATACCATGGTTTCTCCTTGTTTGTTCAAAGCGCGGTGATTGATTATTATCTCATTTTGGATTTCATTGTCCAGTGGAGTGGATCGCTTTAAGGAACAATTTGCTCATCTTGAGGAAGGAGATGGTACAAGTGACAGAAACAGCCCTCACCATAGGAAGCATGCGACCTCCTTGCCTAGGTAAGGTGGTGCAGTGGTGGAAACCTGTTAATTTCCCCACGTGGTTTATATGATCAAACGATTTCTATTGATTTGTGCCCCTTCGTTTTTTTGCAGGGAGCGAGTCTGCACAGCTGATGAAACTGACAATGCTTTAAAGCGCAATGCATCTTCTCTTTCTCGCGCAACTGTACAGAGCCCCCCAAAGTCGCAAGCTACAGAAGAACTGCAATCTGCTAACCGAAATGCTGTAGCTATGCAGACCAGCTCCACTAAACCCAAGTGTGGCACACGTACTCTGTTGAAAAGTGACAGCATTTGTGCTTCAATGTGTGTGGGACTAATCGGAAATGATCGCCAGGTACATGCTCTCTGATCAATGTTGGGATTCTACTTGCAAACCTTGAAGGGTTCCCACAGGAGGGTGGTTCAGAAAACATGAATTTATTCAGCTAACAAACTGTTGGGGGTATTAGAATAGGTTACTGCTGCTATGTTCCTAATGATGTATTGCTGTAAACTCTTTTATTGCTTGCTTTCTGTAATAACATTTACAAACTACAAGCGCCGTGAAAAGCAGGCTTCAAAAAGTGGGGTACGAAGAATGTACCGCTACATGTTATGCATCTCTAGTTAATTGTTACCAACTGTGCAGGTGAAATTAAATAGCTGGTCATTGGTTTATTTTAGAAGGCAGCAATTTCAAATGTTTGATGTTCTACTTCTTTATCAGATAAACTGCGAATAAGATTGCTCCATTTTGCTGCACGCTCCCTGTTTATCAGTGGAAGTCTGTTTACTGCTGTCATGTACGAGTGATTGGCACAGCACAGCGTTGTATTTGATTAAACTTTTGGCTGTTATTCATGGAAACAGCCTATCTTGGCCAGTGCAAGGAAGTAAATATAACTACTAGCATGACACCTGGATAAGACCATGTATAAGGATTGATTTTGGCAAACCTAAAATTGCTGTAAGGATACAAAGATCAATGTTTCAGAATCATGGTCATGGCAATACTTTCGTGACATTGACAGGTAGCTTTTTGGTTAGTAAAAACATGGCTAAACAACATGAAAATGGCACGACAATATCAACAGGCTCAAGAACTAGTCAAATTTGCTACCCTTGTCTGCAAGAAAGGAATGCGACCACGCCGACCAGAGTTGTCGTTTATGTGCTTTCTTCATTTACATCGCTCAAGGGCGTTCCATTTGTTTGATTTTACTTTTATTAATTATATTATAACAATTTCAACTAAAACTCTTGCATTTACTGGGTCTCAAGTCTTATGATTAGCTAGCAGAGGGTGCGTGCTCCTTTCCTTAGTTTTCTTCCATTAAATCGTTACCTCAAATATCTCTTGTTATCAGTTTCATATTGGGCTACTTTTTTTTTTTTTTTTTAATGGTGGTAAGCATATGATTTAGTCAAGCAAAGCTAATTACATCAAAATCTTTCTTTTCCAGTCGCTAAGAGGTAACAGGCCTTCTCAGATGACTGATCTTGGCTTATGTTGTTTCCTCGATGGTTTTCCAAAGATAGAGAATGATGAAGTTTTACCTGTAGAGTTGATTAGGGTGCCATAATAGCATCAAACATTGCATTGAAGAGTTCGCATATTGTGTTGCTAAGGAGACAGAACCCCTGGAGGACTTTTAACCTTTCTTGTCCTTGAACTCACAGGGTAGTTCTATTACTGCACATAACTGACAGCAGTTTCACTTCTAGGGAACTGGAAAAACCGGTGATTTGGCCGTATCCTCTACTGAAAGTCTTTAGTTGCAAAATCCACGTGAACTATGAATTATCCTTTTCTAGTTGGAAAAGAAACACCAAGAACTGGAAGAATACATAAATCTTCTTCCCTACGAAGCTCTTTCAAGATGGTGATCGTGTAGACCTTACAATCCCTTAAGCAGCCATCCAGAAAACACATTCTTCCTTGCAACCTTGGTGGATACTGGTTATATATCAGTACCAGGTCTGATGCCAGGGTCAGTCGAAGGGCTCATGGTGCTACGCAGTATAAAAGGGGTAGCATTTATTTCTCTAGTAATTGCAATCTCAATGCGACCTGTCATTTTTCCAGATATATCTAGCTGAAAAAGGAGAATATTCGATTCTTTCCCGCAAACTTTGTGAACTGAATTAAAATATCCTTTCTCCCCCACCAAAAGGAGAAGGAGAAGGCAACAATGACATCCGAAGGCATACCAATGAGTGTCAGGAGGCTAGTTCTAGAGAATGAAAAGACAAGATGAAGCATCTATTCGAAATTTAACAAAATGCTACCTGATTCGGAATGTGACATATAATAAATAAAACATGGACCATTTAAGCAACTCTACAATTGCTCCATTTAACACAAAAAAAAGGAAATAAATTTTATTCTATCCTGGCATCCCATGACAGAAATTCCAATGGTCGTTCACTCATTTTGGTAGCATTGTAGAGTTCCCAAATCTAGCCACTTCCATCAAACTGTCCATGAGAAAGAAGGTGTGCCATATATTGCTGCAAGAACATAAATACATACGCATCGAGTAAGGGCACGGGAACTTCAGTTCACCCAAAAAAAAAAACACACCCAGAGAGAGAGAGGTATCAGACTTCAGTAAATGAATAATCAGCAGGCTTAATTCCAGCTTCTCGTAATTGGTAGCTCACACACACACACACACACAAACACAGAGGAGAGCACCTTAACCCTCCCATAGCATTTAACATGCCAAATTTGTAAGACTAATTCACACTCATACTCGCCCTCATGCAACCTAAAGGCTAAATCAAGATAAATGCTGGAGAAAAGAAATTCTGTTCAATAGCATTGCATTCTTTATCTTTATCACCTATTAATGGGCAAGAGACTTAAATGGCTTACAACCAGGATATAAGTATATTCTTGGGGTTTTAACATCATGATACATATTGTCCTGCTTTCCTGACTACCAAATGAAGTGCCATTATCAAGAATGCCAAACTAAATTCACTAATCCATTAAGCATTGCTGATATTAGAATATGCAGTCATGATTATCCAAAAGACATGTGCAGGGTATAGTAGACGAGGCTCTATCTTGGCCCTTTCTGCACTATCTGATTCCAAAAACAAAGACTTCTAATATAATACAGTATCTTTGTAGAATAAATCTTGACAATCTTATCAGCCACAAACAATTGCATGGTCATGGTGTGCATTCTTTTGCATAGTATTTTAAGGAAGAATGTAAAAGAGTCCACATCACACAACTTATATTACACAATTAGTTTTAGGATTTTGGAAGCACGACACAATCTAAAAATTTCACAATTAATGCATATTGATGAGACTCCAATCTTGTAACGGTCATTCATGATGATCAATTTGCAGAAACTGTAAAATATATCAATGTAATAAGGAATTAAACTCTCAAACACAATACTGAATATACAAATGAGGGGAAGTAGATTCAATTACGAGCATCATGAAACTTACTGCATGATAAGCATAAGGCGATTTCCCCTGACGTTCAAAGTGCTTGGCCATGATGGAGAACTCAATTGGACCCCACTCCTCCGCTTCAAAGCAATTGCCAAGTGCAGCTTTATATAACTACCACCAACAAAAATCAAACAGCATGTTTAAAAATTCTTACATCTGAATCAAGGATAAATGCCCATGTAAAACAACAAAAGTTACTTAACAGCAATTGTTGATCACAGACCTTAGTGGCGTCGGTTAAAAGCTCGGTTCCAGCAGGATAAGCTGCATAGAATTGGTCACCTCTAGAATATCCAGCTCTAGTTCTACAACACCCACAAAAAAAATCCACCAGAAGAAACAGCATTAGAATCAAGGTCCTGATATATGTATATGTGTGTGTGTGTGTGTTGCTTGCCCTAGATTGCCAACCTCTAGTCTCTACTCTAGCACCAAAATGTACAGATTAATCTCAGATAAAAAACAGAAAACCAAAATGAGTTTGAAATATCAAGGGCCAACTATAGAATTTTTAGAATTACAATTACAAAAACAAGAAACCCAACAAATAGAAAGACCAAAAACCATAACTACAAACCCATCGAAGAAATTAGAAAAACAAGAAACCCAAAAAAATAAAATTCAATGCAACAACCCACCAGAAAAAAAGAACCAGAAAACATAAGTAGAAATCAAAACATAGGCGTTTAAAACTTGAGTGAAAGAGTAATTGACTCACGTATTGGTTGTATAGGCATAGCTCATGACGGCAACAAAGCAATAGAAACCAGTATAAGAAACGACTCTGCGAAGCTTTTGAATCTTTATTATTTCTTTGAATCCATCATAGAGCATCATCATCATCGGTTATACTGGAAGGCGAACCTGAGACACGAAATGTAGTCAAGGAATAACCAATTGAAACGTTTAATCGAACACCTCGCATGCATGGTCTGACATCATAGTTTTTAGAAAAGAGGACTTACGAGTTGCCCGAAAACGATAGGCAGCTTCAATTAGTGTGAATTGATCGATATTTGTAGAAGTAATAGGATGCAGTGCTTGTTCATGGTATTTGACACTCTAGCATATAGTACCAGTTCTCTTCTTCCTTTTTTACCGTGTTTGAATCAGACGTTCAACACTACAGCATGTCATAGTGGCCAACCGTTTTTAAAATATATACATGACATCCCACGCGATACTGTAGGCTTGTGGTATGTATGTGTGTTATTTGTGAAAAATATAAAAAATAATTATATAGAAAAAATTATTGTAATTCATAATATTTTCAAGAAAAAAACTACAAAACTAAATTTTTAACCAACTTAATAAAAATAAATAAATAAATAAATTTTTGAAAAAAATCATAACGAAAGGAAAAAAAACTATGCAGCAATCTATAGTATTTCATGAGAAAATCTACAGTTGATATTCTTAACTAGCTCAATATTAAAAATAATAAAATTGATAAAGATAATTTAAAAAAATCATAAAAAAAACATACAGGGAAACACTGTAGCAATCCACAATGTTTTAAAGAAAAAAAACTACGAAGCTAAATTCTCAACCAGTTCAATATAAAAAAAAATCGACAAAAACAATTTAAAAAAAAATTATAAAAAAAGAAAAAAAAACATGTGTGGAAATACTGTAGTAATCTACAGTGTTTTAAAGAAAAAAACTATAAAGCTAAATTCTCAACCAACTCCATATTAAAAAAATAAAATCAACAAAAACAATTCTGAAAGAAAAACACAAAAAAAAACAAAAAAAGAAGAAGACAATTTTGGAAAAAAAAAAAAAGCAAAACAAATGAAAAAAAAAACATGTGGGGAAAGTTAAAACTAAATTCTCAACCAGTTCAATATTAAAAAAAAAATCGACAAAGATAATTTTGAAAAAAAACATGTGGGGAAATACTTTTGGAAAACAAAAACCATGTAGGAAAACATTGTAACAATCCACAATGTTTTAAAAAAAAAAACAACGAAGCAAAACCGATAAAAACCTTTTTGGAAGAAAAAGAAGAACAAAATTCATAAAAAAAAAAAAACCATGTAGGGAAATATTATAGTAATCCATAATGTTTTAAATAAAAA
Organism: Populus trichocarpa; assembly: GCF_000002775.5. NCBI lineage: Eukaryota > Viridiplantae > Streptophyta > Magnoliopsida > Malpighiales > Salicaceae > Populus > Populus trichocarpa. Next base: position 8,499,139 of record NC_037292.2, on the reverse strand, counting down.
AACTACAGAACTAAATTTTCAACTAGTTTAATATAAAAAAAAATCAACAAAGATAATTTAAAAAAAAAACACAAAAAAAAAGAACTAAAAAAAAAAAAAGAAGAAGATAATCTTGGGGAAAAAAAACATGTAAAGCCCATAAAAAAAAGAAAACAAAATGTGGGGAAAAAAAAACAAAAATACAAAACAAAAAAAATTGAACAAACAAGAAAAAAAAAACAAATAAAAAGAGTATTAGGTAATATTTAGGTTTTTCCAACTGTTTTTATTGGTCTTTCTTTCTTATAAAAAAAATCTTATTTTTAAATTGAAAAATTGATGCTTATATTTAATTAAATAAATAAGAAACCATATATGCTAATGAATAAAAAAAAATTATTGATGATAACTTAAATCTAAACTAGAATTATAGAAAAATTAAAAGATAGATATAATTTAAGATGTTTTATTTTGTAACACGGGTCATATTTCTAATTATATTTAATAACTTTATTTATTAGGATTATTTTTATTAGATTTGATAGAATTGGATAAAAAAATATCATGCAATAATGCACATGTTACAAAAAAAATATTATTATTTTATGTTGAAATTATATGATATTTAATCAAATATCAGATTAAAAAATTAAGATAAATATAAAAGTACATGGATTATAAACTCAATTCTATGTAATAAATTTATTTCTTGGAATTAATATTTTATTTAATAAAACTATAATAAAAAACTTTAGAGAAAAGAAGTGATTGAACAAAATCAAAGATTTGTTTTTAGCAGGGCTACACAAAAAAATGCCTCCCAATATTAGAAAAAAAATTTTAAAACCTTATTTGTAAACTAAAAAATAAATAAATCATGTTACATTAAAAATAAATCATAAAAAATAGTTAAAAATATGCTAAACCATAAAAAAAAATTCAAGAAATCAACATAAATTTGATATTAAATAATGAAATTGAAAGGAAAAAAAACTAAAAGTATAGATGAAAAAAAAAACCCAAGTACATGATCCTGGCACAAAAATATAATCGATAAAAAAAATTGATTACTAAAATGAAAAGAGAAAAAAATTAGGATAATAAATTCAGAGTGAAATGCTAGAGCATGTACAATAATATTGATAAATTGGATACAAAACTTAGAAAATAAAGACTACAAATAAGTCTTCCAATTATGTACTTGATTTCGATCAAGTCTCTAAAATAATTTGGGAAATACATCATAGGAGATAGTATGAATAAAAAGTTGTATAAGGATAAAATTCATAAAAAAAACATGTTGTTAAAATATTCTTAGAGGTTAATGTATAAATAATTGATCCACTTAACTAATAAAATTTAATGTAATGAAATAAACTGGCAAACCTGCTAGCTTTTAAAATTATTTCGAAAAAAAGTGTTAGTGGAATATATTTACTCTAATATACCAGATATGCATTCTTAAAATCATATGAAAAAATATTTAATAAAGATCATCACAAAATCGTGGATGTCTCAAACTAATATATTTATTAGCTCGTGTGTCAACAGCATTTAAAAAGCAAAAGCTAATCACTCCTTAAAGTTAATCAGCTTTGTTCAAGACATTATTGTCATCGTTCTTCTCCCTCCACACGGCACCGAAGATTCTTTTGTCATCACATGTATCAAAGCCGCCAGATCAGACAAACCTAAACAACAAAAGATCAACATTTCTCCGGTAACCAAGTCCTCCTTCGCTAATGGAGTCAACAACAGTCATTTTCCTCTTCCTCCTCTTCCTCTTCCTCCACCATCCTTCAGCTACATCATCAACACCCACCTCTATTTTCCCAAACGAAGCTCTCCCCACAAAATCAGGTTATATCCCTGTCAAACCCAAAACCAGCTCAGCTATTTTCTACACGTTTTACGAGGCTCAAAAACCGACTTCACCTCTTTCCCAAACCCCACTTCTCATATGGCTCCAAGGTGGCCCTGGCTGCTCCTCCATGATTGGAAACTTCCTTGAACTTGGCCCTTATCGCGTTGTCGATTCGCAAGACAACGAACACCCTGCTCTTCAGCCCAATTTAGGCTCCTGGAACCGTATTTTTGGCCTCATTTTCATCGATAACCCAATAGGGACCGGATTTAGTATCGCTTCGAGCCCTGAAGAGATACCAAGAGATCAACACACTGTTGCTGAGCATCTCTTCGCCGCCATCTCTGAGTTTATTAAACTAGACCCAGTGTTCAAGACTCGCCCGATTTATATAACCGGAGAGAGTTATGCAGGAAAGTATGTTCCTGCAATTGGGTATTACATTTTGAAGAAGAATACGAAGCTGCCTGTGGCGAAACAAGTGAATCTGAAAGGTGTTGCTATAGGTAATGGGGTAACGGATCCGGTGACACAAGTCAAAACTCATGCCCTGAATGCTTACTTTTCTGGATTGATCAATGAGAGACAAAAGGGTGAACTGGAAGAAGCTCAAAGGGAGGCAGTTAAGTTGGTTAGAATGGGAAATTGGAGTGAGGCAACAGATGCAAGAAGTAGGGTCTTGAAATTGTTGCGACACATGACAGGACTAGCCACTTTGAATGACTTCACTAGGAAAGTGCCCTACAAAACAAAATTGGTAACTAAATTGATGCAACTAGCCGAAGTGAAGGTTGCATTGAAGGCAAATGAATCTATAGTTTTTGAGGATTGTAGTGACACGGTGGGGGAAGCATTGCATGCAGATGTAATGAAGAGCGTTAAGTATATGGTGGAATTCTTGGTTAAGAAGAGTAACGTGTTGTTGTATCAAGGGCATCTTGATTTGAGAGATGGAGTGTTTTCAACAGAAGCTTGGGTCAAGACAATGAAATGGGAAGGGATTGGGGAATATTTGATGGCTGAGAGGAAGGTGTGGAAAGTAAATGGTGTGCTTGCTGGGTATGTGCAGAAGTGGAGGAGTTTTAGCAATGCTGTGGTGTTAGGGGCTGGGCATCTTGTGCCTAATGACCAAGCAGTGAATTCTCAGGCTATGATAGAGGATTGGGTCCTGGAAAGGGGGGTCTTTGCTAATGCGGAAGGGGAGCTCTGAAATCAGTAAGCTGCTACTACTGCTACTGTTGCAAGGGGAGGATTTCGTGTCAGACATTGCAATGAACAAATCCCACGCTTCGTTTTCATCTATCACGCACCATCCAAATGATGTTTTTATTTGAACAACATGATGGGATTGTATCTGCTGGATCTTGTTTTTATTTAAATTAACACGTTATTCAGAGGAGATAAAACTGAAATACCATCTTATCCAATTTCCGCTATCCATTCTACCATCCATAGATGCTTCTGTAGACGCGACAGATTGTCATCAGACACACTTCACCTTTTACCATATGAAATCTCAAGGTTCCTGGGAAATTCACCATAAACTGGTATGGTATCTCTATAGCATCGCTCAGTAGCATATTGATTTTGAAAACCACTTCATTTTTATAATTTCAGAGGCAAGATCCATCCACCGAATATTTTTAACCTCAAGACTATTTTGCAACTCCATTTGTAGACTTCAAATCATTCCATGACTCAATCATTTCATCCCAAGTCCCTACTGCTTGTGCAACATTTCCCTTTCACTGGTAATTAAGTGGAAAGAATATCCAGCCAGGGGGCAATCAATCCACGGTCTTATTTAACAATGCCGAACGTATCTCTTCTCCATCAAGCAACTGAAAGTTGAAGGCCAGAATGTAGCTGGCTATAACTCCATTTGCAATCACGGTTTCATCATTTACATTCCATGTTCCCTTCTTAGCTGGCATTATACAGAGACCTGAGAAATCTACACGCTCATTTCATCCCAAATTAATCTAAGTTTTCCCAACATGACCAAATATTTCCCCAACGTTCCTCATAGCAACATCCAATTCTAAAATTGATAGATATATCTTGCTCCCCCCTTTTGCCTCAGCCCTCTTAGAAAAAATATCAAATCGAAAAGAAATTGATGCGATGACTCAAACCCTAGACGCCGCTAGCACTACCCACGTTTTCGCTTGAACAGAATTGCCCTCCAAACCCTAGTCGAGATGCGTGGTGTATATGTAAAAAGCAGGGGGGGTGGATTTTTTTTTTCTTGAACAGCAAAACGTGAGTTTCAAAACGTTAATTATAATTTATTTTATTTTTTATTTGTTCAATAAAACTAGTTAATACACTTAAAATTTCAAAATATAAAATTAGATTTGGTTTTCAAAAAAATTGTTGATGATAACTTAAATCTAGACTAGAAAAATTAAAAGATATATATAGTTTAAAATATTTAATCTTGCAACATGGATCATGTTACTAATTGTGTTTAATAACTTTATTTATTAGTTAATTTTTTACCTAATAAAATGATAATAGAAATAAATATATATATGAAAAGTAATTGGATAAAATCAAATAAAAAATATCATGCAAGAATGCACATGTTAGAAAAAAGTATTATCATTTTATGGGAAAATCAAGTAAAAATTATATAATATTTAACCAAATTGAAAAAGTTTAAAAATGAATGTAAAAATAAATATTTGATCTTTAAACATGGTTTATAAACTCAATTATATGTAATAAATTTGTTTATTAGAACTAAAATTTTATTTAATGAAACAATAATAAAATACTTTAGAGAAGTGATTGAACAAAATCAAAGAATTTTTATTTTTTGAGTAGGGCTACACAAAAAAAAATGCCTCCCAATATTAAATTTTTTAAAAAATCTTATTTGTAAACTAAGAAAAAATTAATTTATGTTACATTAAAAAAATTATAAAGAATTGTTAAAAATATGCTAAACCATAAAAAAATAATGGCAATACAAGAAATCAATAAAAGCATAACATTGAA